>NC_056573.1:1255075-1302575 GCF_018340385.1 Cyprinus carpio
CTCTAGTACAAACGAGTGGTTCGTTGTAGTTTTTGCAAAGTGATTTCTCTTAAATATCTCCTTTTGAATTGGAGCTTTGTAACTTTGCAGATCTTTTTTTATTCTCAAACAGTAACATTAAAGACTAACTAAAGTTGAAACCAATCACAGCACACGCTGGGCCAGCTAACCAATCACAACACATGCTGTGCCAGCTAACCAATCACAGCACACACTGGGTCAGCTAACCGATCACAAAACACGCTGGACCAGCTAACCAATCACAACACACGCTGGCCCAGCTAACCAATCACAGCACACGCTGGGCCAAGATGAGCACTCAAACATCATAAACTTCTGAAAGCTCAGCAAAACCACTTTAACACACAAACACAAGGTGAGATGATGAAAGGAAGCAGACGTAATGGCGGCACACATGCGGACAGGTGCTGCTGTCACCGTATACTCAAACAATGTTGCCAACTATGCAAAATCCCTGTCTTCGTACAAAATTGGCTCACACCATCTCATACCATCAAGGCAAAGTGCTACAATCACTAAAAGTCTGTTTGTAGCAAGTTTAGTCTTTGTGCTACTCTTACTTTCTGTGCGATGTTGTTGTGCCGGTTCAGCTGGGCCTGGAAAGTCTCAGCACGGCATTAGACCAAACGCATCGAGCCAATATGCTATTTACAAAGCTCTGCTAAACAAAAGGCCAAGCTACCCTGCCAAATCTTACAGGTATCCGAAGGAAAATAAAATCAAGACGGCCCTACCAGGGTGTCCTTCTGCTATTGACGATTCTTCTCTTGGCTGGAGATGTCGAGCCTAACCCTGGTCCGCATGGATCCGGTATTGGTGACGCCGGCCTATCCATAAACGCGCATGGCTGTCGCCTGGGACCTGCCTTGGATTATCGGCGGGACAACGACAGCAACCAGAGTCTGCACGTGGGAGGAGGCCGAGGATCAAGCAGGTGCACGTGGATGGCATCGATGGACATCATGCTGCGGTCTTCCCTGGATGCGCTGAATCCATGTGTGGCCTCCGGTTTGGATTCCACATCGTGCAGAGCGACACGCGAAGAATACTCCGGAACTTTGACGTACGCCAGCGGTGAGCTTTCATCACTCATGCCACCGATGCCGGGGATCTCTACACCAGTAAAGTGGCCCGTTCATGATAAACAAAAACTTACTGATCTTAATCCAGCTATCAGGAAACACCGTAAATTAAAATTTTTCCAAACTCTAAATCATGCAAAAATTCTATGGGACCCACGCTCCAAACCAAGGGGATTATTAGGTGGACACATTAATATTCGTAGCATGGTCTCAAAGAGCGATCAAATTGAACATCTACTAAATAATTCCAACCTGGATTTTCTTGGTGTCTCAGAAATGTGGTTAAGTAAATATTCCCCAGAGGCAGCTGTTAATGTATCTGGATACAATGTTTTCAGGAAGGACAGAGACAAAGGGCGAGGGGGAGGTGTGTTAATCTATGTGAAAGACACAATCAAATGTAATCTGATTGAATGGTCGCCTGTATTAGATATTGAATGCCTTGGACTGAACGTTTGGCTATCCCCTGAAATGTCATTTATTCTAATTTGCCTGTATCGCCTCCTTCATCTACCATTGTCTTTTATGATAATTTACATAAACTGTTAAAACAATGTCAAGAAAAAAGGAGCTATTTTTAATGGGTGATTTTAATTTATATTGGGAAAATAACTCTGACCAGAAAAAAGACATAACAGATAAATTTAATCTCACCCAGTTAGTTCTTGGTCCCACCCGCATCACTCACTCCTCCCAGATGCAAAATTGACTCAATGTTTACAAATAGACCGGAAAGGATAACAAAATCATATAATTTATTAACAGGTTTATCTGACCATAATATAACACTACTGGGAAGGAAACTCACCAAAAAACTTTTAAGAACACAACCACAGTGAAACAATATCATTTGAGTATTCCTAAAAATGATATGGACAAATTTAAATCTGCTCTAAATGATATCGACTGGACTGATTTTTTTGGCTATTGATGATATAGAGAACAGCTGCAACCTGTTTTCAAGTATTGTTAATAATGTAATATACGCATATAGCAGAAGAATGACATACTGACCAACACAGAAAAATTCTCCACCTTGGCTCAATGAGGCTCTCTGGAAACAGATGAGGGACAGAGATTCCTTACTAAAGGTTGCACTTAAATCAGGACTCAGAAGTGACTGGTATAGTTATACATCCCTCAGAAATAGAGTAGTTAGGAATATAAGGAAAGCCAAAGCAGATTTTTATATAAAAGTAATTAATGATGCAAAGGGAGATGGGAAATTAATCTGGAACAATCTTAATAAATTAATTGGGAAAGATACTCAGCACTGTGCACCGGCACTTGAACTGAAATTAAATGGAATCATAATCAGAGAAGACGACATTATAGCAAGCACTTTTAATACATTTTTTATCCAATCAGTTGAGGAATTGGCACAGAATTGAATTGCTAGTAATATAGTAAGCATTCCTATCGATATTGATAAACCTGTTTTTAGAATTGAGGAAATTAGTGAACTTGAGGTAGAGAATACCATAAATTCATTAAGGAACTCAAAAGCTAAAGATGTCTTTGGTCTTGATTCTGTATTTTTTAAAACTCATAAACAGTCTTTAATCAAACCTCTTACACATTTAATCAATTTATCAATTAAACAATGTATTTTCCCAAGCTCCTGGAAAACAGCTGTGGTAACCCCCATTTTTAAGGCCAGTAATAAAACTCAGGTGGAGAACTATAGGCCTATCAGTATACTACCTGTAATATCCAAGGTAGCAGAGAAATGGGTGGCGAAACAGCTGACTACTCATCTTAGTAAAGGTCATACAACACTGCATCCAATGCAGTTTGGCTTTCGAAGTAATCACTCCACAGAAACAGCCAACTGCTTTTTCATCGAGAACATCAAAATGAATTTAGATAAAGGAGGCGTGGTGGGTGCAATATTTTTAGATTTTTAAAAAAGCATTTGACACCGTCGATCATGACGTTCTTTTGTCAAAATTATCTTATTTTAATTTTTGTGGGAATGCAATCAAATGGATGAAATCATATTTAACTGACAGAAAACAAAGTACATGCATTAACAACACTCAATCTACATTGAACTACTGTTCAGTCTCTATATAAATGACCTGCCCACTGTTTGTCCATCTGTACATTTACAAATGTATGCAGATGACACAGTCCTCTACGTGCATGCTAAAAATAAACAACAAGCTGCACACCAACTGACTGAGGCCATGAGTAAGATATCCATATGGCTAACTAATTCATGCTTACACCTGAACATAAGTAAAACAGTATGTATGTATTTTACAAAACAAACTACTGTGACTTATGACCCTGAGGTAATTGTTAACCAAGAGAAGGTTAGAGTGGTATCTGACATTAAATATCTGGGAATCATCCTAGACTCACAACTCTTATTTAAAAAGCATACAAAAAAGGTTGCCAACGTTGTTAAATTTAACCTGGCAAATTTTAAGCACATAAGATCATACCTATCAATGAAGGATGCAAAGCTCTTCTTGCATGCGATGATCTTTTCACATTTTTCTTACTGTTTAACCAGCTGGTCGCAAGCCAATAAAACAATATTGCAACCATTGGAGTCACTTTATAAACAGGCATTAAAGACATTGGACCGTAAGGGTAATAGCTATCATCATTGTCACATAATTAAAAAACACAACATTGTTTAGCTTTGAAAACTACAGAAACTTTGCTGATGCCTGTCTTGTCTTTAAGGTACTCCGTGGGCTTGCTCCCCCACCACTGTGCCAGTTTATAAAACAGAAAGACAAGGTCAATAGAGTTACCAGAGCAACCACCAGAGGGGACTGCATAGTTCAATATAGACAAAGTAGGATTGGAAACACAGCTTTTTCTGTCAGAGCCACGATTTTTTGGAATAGTCTGCCCAATGAGTTAAGGGAGTGTAATAGTCTGTCCTCTTTTAAAAAAACAGCTTAAATCTTGGATTAGGGACAATTATAATTGTAACCATACACCAAATACTTAAGTCCATGAACATAACTTTTTTTTTTTTTTCTTCTTTTCTTTTCACTTTATACTGTAATTAAGTTGAAGGCTAGGTGAGGTGAGCAATATATTGTCTGTTTGAGGGTATGTTCATATTGTTTTAAAATTCCTGCTGTATTTATTATATTTCTATTGTATTTATTAAATTTATAGTGTATTTTTATTGACTTTTGTATTTTTAGGGTGCCTGTTAAGACCTGGCTAGGGACAACAGATGGAAACTAGCACTTGTAGCTAACTCTGGCTTGTTTACAGCAAGTAACTTGTTTGTTGATCAATGAGCATTGTCCCTATCAAATAAAACAGAATAAAAAAAAGGACAGCCTCTAAATAACAGTGCATATGTAAGTTATCTAGATACACCAGAGCTCCAAACTTTGAACACCGATTATTTCAGGTTACTCCACATTATTTAATTACTCAATATTATTTCACACTAACTCAGGCCTGACAGAGCGCTGCAACAGAAGAAGTCCATGATCATGTGTTTGAGGTTAATTTACAAAAATATAGAAACAGGTAACTATTCAAGTCAAGTCACCTTTATTTATATAGCGCTTTATACAAACAGATTGTGTCAAAGCAACTGAACAACATTAATTAGGAAAACAGTGTGTCAGTAATGCAAATTGACAGTTAAAGCAGTTCATCCTTGAATTCAGATGTCATCATGCAGCTCAGCTCAGTTTAAATAGTATCTGTGCAATCATTTGAAATCAAGTCAACGATATCGCTGTAAATGAAGTGTCCAACTAAGCAAGCCAGAGGTGACAGCGGCAAGGAACCAAAACTCCATCGGTGACAGAATGGAGAAAAAAACCTTGGGAGAAACCAGGCTCAGTCGGGGGGCCAGTTCTCCTCTGACCAGACGAAACCAGCAGCTCAATTCCAGGCTGCAGCAAAGTCAGATTTTGCAAAAGAATCATCTTTCCTGTGGTCTTGTCCCGGTGGTCGTCTGAGACAAGGTCTTTACAGGGGATCTGTCTCTGCAGCTCATCTAGTCGTCCTGGTCTCTTCTGTCTTTCAGGGCTGTAGAGGTCCTTTCTAGGTGCTGATCCACCATCTGGTCTGGATACATACTGGATCCGGGTGACTGCAGTGACCCTCTGATCTGGATACAGACTGGATCTGGTGCCTATGGTGACCTCGGAATAAGACAGAAATAGACTAATATTAGCGTAGATGCCATTCTTCTAACGATGTAGCAAGTACATCGGGTGTTATGGGAAGTGTTCCCGGTTCCGGTGTACATAATTAATGCAGCCTAAAAATCCTTTAATGGATTTGGATATTAGAAGCGTATTAGTGTGTTATGTGTAAGCCAGGTTAAAGAAATAGGTCTTTAATCTAGATTTAAACTGCAAAAGTGTGTCTGCCTCCCGAACAATGTTAGGTAGGTAATTCCAGAGTTTGGGCACTAAATAGGAAAAGGATCTGCCGCCCGCAGTTGATTTTGATATTCAAGGTCTTTTCAAATTGCCTGAGTTTTGAGAACGCAGCGGAGGTGGAGGACTGTAACGTAACAAGAGCTTGTTCAAATACTGAGGTGCTAAACCATTCAGGGCTTTATAAGTAATAAGCAAAATTTTAAAATCTATACAATGTTTGATAGGGAGCCAGTGCAGTGTTGAAAGAACAGGGCTAATATTATCATACTTCTTGGTTCTAGTAAGAACTCTAGCTGCTGCATTTTGGACTAACTGGAGTTTCTTTACTAAGCGTGCAGAACAACCACCCAATAGAGCATTACAGTAATCTAACCTTGAGGTCATAAACGCATGGATTAACATTTCTGCATTTGACATTGAGAGCATAGGCCTTAATTTAGATGTATTTTTGAGATGGAAAAATGCAATTTTATAAATGATAGAAACATGGCTTTCTAAAGAAAGGTTGCTATCAAACCTTTGGCCTCGAAGAAATATAGAGCTGAGTATCATCAGCATAACAGTGAAAGCTAACACCGTGTTTCTTGATGATATCTCCCAAGGGTTACATGTAAAGCGTGAAAAGTAATGGCCCTAGTACTGAGCCTTGAGGTACTCCATACTGCACTTGTGATCAATATGATACCTCTTCATTCACTCCAACAAATAGATGGCGGTCAGACAAGTATGATTTGAACCATGCTAATGCACTTCTACTAATGCCAACAAAGTTTTCTAGTCTATTCAAGACAATGTTGTGGTCAATAGTGTCGAACGCAGCACTAAGATCCAATAGCACTAACAGAGAGATACAACCGCGATCAGATGATAAGAGCAGGTAATTTGTAACTCTAAGGAGAGCAGTCTAAATACTATGATACGGTCTAAATCCTGACTGGAAATCCTGGCAGATACCATTTTTTCTCTAAGAAGGAATATACCTTCTATGAATCACTTTGGGGCATGAGAAAATAAATACAAACTAAATTTGTAATTTTGACCACAGTGTGCTTCCCTCAGATCTCAGTGTGATTGTTCTGCATGCACATTTGGATTCCTCCATGAGAGCCACAGAATCTGTCACACTATAAATATATTTTCTTTCCATATATTTTGTCCATCATCAACTAAATAATTATGCTGCTTCTTAGTTTTAGTTGATTTTTAGCGAGATTTATTAAAACAGGCCAAGTGAGCATGAGAGCGCTATAATCCCATAAAAATTCTGCTGATCTACTGAGCAAATTATAAAACACAGACGCAGATCATTTCCACAATGACCAACACAATCTACCAAGAGCAGTGCAAAATAACGTCGCAAACGAGCAGAGCCGATGATAATCAGGTGTGTGTGATCGACTAACAACACAGACACAAAATAGGTTAAAGGTGCTGTATGTGATTTCTGACAAAAATTGGCTATGTTTACATGCACCCGACTAATCCGTTTGTAATCAGATTGATGGCTCAATCGGATTAAAAAACATTCATATTGTGACGAGTCAGCTCCCTCCTCCCTGATAATCACCGGCACCCCGTCCTAAATCGCCGCCCTTCACCAATCGATAGAGTGGGTGGGAAGAGAGGAGGGGCGCTGGAAGGGCTGGCGGCGTGTGATGGGGGCACACCTGAAGGAAATGGAGCCTCATCACCGCCGCTGTTTAAAAGCCCAACGCGCCTCTCCTCTCGGGAGACCCGGTCTCTTTCCCCCGTGCATGCACACTGGTGGGTCCTCGTGGGTCCCAGAAGGGTGCGTTGAGGGACTCCCGCGCACCAAAACGTGAGCTGCCGGACCCGCGGTCCGGTCGAGAACCGCACCCGTCTACACGGACGTCGGGCCAGGATGCCGGGCCGTCCATCCCCTGCAAGCGCCGCGGCCAGCGAGGAGGATGAAGCCGCTAGAAGAAGCCGCCGCCCCCCGCGCCCCGGACCGAAGAGGGGAGCGCGTGCGCATCTCCGCCCCTTACCTGGACCCTTCCTCCATGAACACTGCCAGACCCCCACGAACACCCCGCAGCACGACGAGGACACCAGATTCCCTGTTGTTTTGGACACTGTTCCCCTTTTGGACACTTTATTCCCCCTTGTTTTGGTTTTTTCTGTTAAATAAAAACCTCTCCGAGGCCTGACGCCACGCCCACTGTGTCTGTCGTTGGCTCGTCCCGTCACAATATAAACACCTTAATCGATCCGAATGAGCTTGATCCAAATGAAATTTCGATCGGATTGAAGGGGGTGATTTATTCCTCTTCTAATACGATTGAGCTTGCATGTAAACACTCGATCGGATTGAACCACGAAACTGAAAGAACTGTGTATGTGCAATGACGCAGAAATAACGTAATGATGTATGACGCACGGAAGGAGTGGCTCTTCCTTTTTAATAAAGTGTTGTATAAATGCATGTCCTGTCATAAAACTCTCCTTTCACTCGGCAACTGCAACCTGTTTTGGGCACGGGGAGGGCCTTTTTTTTTCTTCTGTGTGATAAATATGAGCAGCACACCAAAGCGGTTTATATGTATATTTATCCATAAACGGGTAAATATTAATTCTGCTGTTAAAAACAAATGAAACTGTGTAGGAGAGTGGTAATTATGTGCAGACAGTGAGAAACTTGATATTATCTGTCACTTTCACTTTTCACTTTCACTATTTGAGCAGTGTGCGCATGTCAAAAAATATATATTCCGATTCGAAGCTTGTGACATATAAACACACACATCAACCTGATCACTTTAATTAGCATTCATGTAAACACTACAATCAGATTCATCAATCGTAATGAATTCAGTCCGATTGAACCAAAAAGTGTGCATGCAAACATAGCCACTGTTGAATGTAGATTGTACGGTGGCCCAGTAGTGCACAACACAGTGAAATTGCCACAACACAACGGAAAGAAGTCACACCACAATGGAAATGTTCCTATGCACACAAACATATATATTTGCTACTTTTTAATGCGTGTGCTCCTCTTTAATAAATACGGCGCTGCTTCTTTTTAAGCGCTGTTACAGTTGAATGAGCCTAGGAATTTAATGCACTGTCTAATGGTCTAACAAAATCCAATATATTTTCAAAAGCCCTTACAGTTTCTATGGCAGGATCTCCAACCCTGCTCCTTGAGACCTACCATCCTGCAGACTTCAGTTCCAACTCTGCTCCAACATACCTATCTGTAATTATCAAGTAGCCCTGAACACCTAGATTAGCTGGTTCAGGTGTGTTTGGGGTTGGAGCTGAAATCTGCAGGACAGTAGCTCTCCAGGAGCAGGGTTGGAGACCCCTGTTCTATGGGACAATACATTATATATCACCCTATATCACGGTGCCATTAAGTGTATATTAAGAGCAAATAACCAGCCTTTTTGACATATAGGCTATTTACACTAATTATGCTCACCAATGTCTGAAAAGTGTGCCAGGTTGCAGCTGTAAGAGCCGTAGCAAGTAAGCGACATAAGAGTAGCATTTTTTTGTTGTTGTTGTTGTTATCAAATTTTTATTGTTTTAACAACGTTTAAACATGACATATCGAAGACAAACAATCAGCAATTACCCCAGTATGAAAAAAATAATAATAAATAAAAATGAATAAATCAATAATTAAGATAATAAAAATTTAAAATAAATATATATAGGGCACTATATCAGTGGGATAACAAAGATACATAAAAATTATATATAATGAATAAATAAATAATAAACAAGCATACAGAATATACTTCAAAATATACATAAATATATATAAGTACTACAGATTATTAGAATTGTTAGAAAATAAAAAAATTAAAAACCCAGTAGAATAGAGCTGAAAGAAATCTACGACAGTTGGAATATATGATTAATAATAAGGAGAAAATAAATTAACCAGATGAACAAGAACAAGGGGGGGGGGTATTAATTCAACTCAGTAAACCCTTGAGTTTTTCCAATGTTTGGGCCCAGAGTCTAATGGTGTCCTCTCTTGCGCCATGCATGCAGTGGACAATTCGAGATACACCACATCTATAAATGTGAGAACCCAATACTGCTTATTAAGAGAATGTGGAAGTTTTCCATCTCTTTGCTACTATTTTCTTAGCGGCTGTCAAACAAGCTAAAAACACTAGTTTCTGAGTTTTGTTAAGTTGATCATCTAAAATAAAAACAGATGGGGACAAAGGGGCCGAAACATTCAACAAAGTGGACAAACTTTCTTTAACCATATTCCAAAAGTAAGCAACCCCAGGGCATTCCCAGATCATGTGAAAAAAAGTACCAATTTCCCCTGTATGGCACAGTGTGCAATTAGGATCAGCTTTAAGCTTCATACTGTAGAGTTTACGTGGAGACATATAAGTCCTATGAATAAAATTAAAATGGATTTGTTTATGATCCGGATTCCTTGAGGCATGCATTACCATCACCCAAACACTTTCCCAATCAAAACCAGGGGAAAGGTCTGGAATATCTGCCCGCCATGAATAGTCTATTGTCAGAGGGGGATGCAGTTTTTCCAGAAAAAAATTATATAATTTAGAAACCAAACCTCTTGTTCCCCGAGTCTCACGTAACACTTTAAGTAAAGGGTGATCTTTAAGAGGAGCCAACCAAGGAACCCCATAAGCCTTCATGGCTGCCCTCAACTGTAAGTAAAAAAAAAGGTAGAGCTCTGAAGGTTAAACTGAATGGAAAGTTCTTCAAAGGAGTGAAGGCCTTTATCACCCATTACGTCACCCAAGAAGTGAATTCCTTTGTCGTACCACTGTCGACACTGGCCAAACTTTATTGGGTGCTTACCAATTAGTAAACCATCATTATTAAAGATAGGAGAGTAGGGATTCCAATTAGAAAGAATATTACAAGCTTTTTCTGCTGCTCTCCAGACCGACAGAGCGTGTGACACTATAGGACCGAAACGGAGCGTACAACTTTTGCTGGACTGCACACGTCTTGTCACCTTTTCAGGCCTTTAGTAAATCCTGACAGTAGTTTCTTAAAGCAAAAAAGAGTTGTTCTGTTAGGATTAATAAAGCTGTTAGTAAATTTGTAACACTGAATTACAATGTGCTATTCTATGACATTAGCGATGTAATTTACATTATTTAATTTAATGAATTGTAATGAGAAACAGGTGAATAAAGACTGACAGTCAATGTTTAATGTTTAGAAATTATTATTTATGTAAAGCATTTTTGCTCGTTTATGTGGGCCGTCCCAAGCATGGTTGCAGTGTGTTCATTGTCAAACTCTAAAATCAGATTGTTTTTAATTCTTAAAAAACACAATTATTTTATTTAAAAAAAAAAAAAAATTGTTTATTAACAAAATATTTTAGTTTGTTTTGTATATATATTTTTTTTCATTCGATCAGATAACATTTTAAGATGTCATATGGTCATGTTACAATGTACCCCATCTACGGGGCATGTTGTCACATTTCACTTCCATTTTTTTAAGGGTAAATGAAGAAAAAAGTATACACTGTAATTATAAAACAAAGTGACATATTTGTACTAGACAAGTGTAAAATTACTGTGGATAAAAAAAAAAATATTCTGAAGCCCATGTGGATGTATACAAAATTAGAAAGTCAAAAAGTGTTACTTTGTGCCTGGCTCTCCCCTACTCTTTAAAAATCTGCAGATGATAAGGGTTGGAGTCTACTTCTAGAGTATTTAGAATCAACAAGACTAAAGACTAGTTTGTTTATTTAATTTGTTTAAAGGTTGCTTTTTTATTATTATTTGTGTGTGTGTGTGTATAGTGATATAGAGCGTTAATCCACACTCCAGATCAGTAGGTGGCGGTAATGCACCCGAAAGCTGATTGTCATCCACCAATAAAAACAAAAGAAAAAGACGCGACGCGTCGACGACAACGCGTCATTTACCCGCGACGAGCCTGCGAAGAGATGGCTTCGGTTCAGAAGAGGAAGAAGGTGGTCAATCAAGAGGATTTACGGCGTTTTATGAAGGAGAAGAAATTATCGAGCGAGCGACAGAAACGCGTTGAATCGCCGCACGCCAAATACAACAGTCTGGGTCAGCTGAGCTGCGCGCTGTGCAACGCTCCGGTGAGGAGCGCGCTGCTCTGGCAGACACACGTCCTGGGAAAACAGCACAAAGATAAAGTCAGCCAGCTCAAGAACAGAGACAGCACTGAAGCCCCGGGGGCATCTTCATCATCCTCATCCTCGGCGCTGAAGAGGCACGCGCCGGAGCCCGCGTCTGCATCCGGGAAGCGCGCGAAGCTTCCGGTCACCGGAGGCGCAGGTGAGACTCGGACCTTCAGCGTCACATTCATAAGATCTGTACGTGTTCCGGTTGCTGGGTTCATTTGAATATATCTTGGTATCAAGTAGATTATTTAGATTCAGAGTTTTCGAGAAGTCGCTCGTCCACACAGCCTGAAAACTCTCAAATCACTGCATTAAACATCATTAACATCATAAACATCATTAACGCTCACTGAGATGATTCCGAGAAACAGCCGTAATGAAGTTCTCATGCTGTTCTTCATCAAACATCCCAGCGCTGACCGTGTGCAGCTTTAATAAACTCACCAGCAGACACACACTGAGATATAGATGTGTGTGTGTGTGTGTGTGTGTATATATATATATGTATATGTATACACATATATACATCATATATATGCATCACGTGACTAAACACGGTCAGCGTTTCACAGTCCAGTCTAAACTGACGCATGTGGGAGCGTCTCAGTGTTGAAGTCTTCAGATGCAGTCGTGTCTGTCCGGAGTCAGTGTGTGTTTGAGCCTCTGAACCACACTAGTGTGAGTCTGTCTGAGATGAATGATGTGTCTGTGATGTGAACAGGTGCCGCGGGAGGACAGCCGGAGGAGACGTCCTCATCTTCAGGTCAGTCTGCGGGTCTGGGGCTCCTCGCTGGACTCTACGGTGATGATGATGAAGATGAAGAAGCTAAAGACGGCGTCCCGGCCGCTAGTCTCCCGGTGGATTTCTTCGACAGCAGCGTGTCCTCGGCACCGCCGGCCGTCTCTCACTCCGGCTCAGTGTCCAAACCGGACGACGGCGAGGAGAGCACCGTGGAGAAGGAGCACGCGGCCGAAGCCTTACCCGAGGGCTTCTTCGACGACCCGGTGCGTGACGCTAAAGTGCGTAACGTGGACACGCCGCGAGACCAGATGGACAAGGAGTGGGAGGAGTTCCAGAAGGAGATGCGGCAGGTGAACAGCGCGTCTGATGCCATCGTCGCCGAGGACGATGAGGAGGGACGCCTGGAGCGGCAGATCGACGAGATCGACGAGCAGATCGAGTGCTTCCGGCGCGTGGAGGTGTTACGCGCCAGACAGGAAGTGAAGAGCGCGGCGGCGAGAGAGAGACGCCAGAGAGCCGAGGCGCAGCCGGACACCGGTGAGGAGGAGGAGGAGGAGGAAGAGGAGGAGCTGATGCAGGTGCTGACGCAGGACTGGAGGGCCAAAGGTGCTCTCGCTTAACGCTGATGAGAAAGACCTGTACTGTTCCTCTGATGTTTCCCGGTTTTGTTTGCTACTGTCATTTCTGTACAGAGATTTATTAAATCAGAATGCATTGTGAAGTTTTTATAAAGCACATGCAGTTTGTCTGTAGTTCTGCAGATTATTTGATCTGTTACTATCTGTAATCATCATAATGGCCTTCAGCTGCAGTTAGTGTCCCGTCATTCACAACACTGACAGGAACTCCTCGTGTTCATGTGTAGAATACACAGCTCAGAGCTGGACGAGGACACTAGAATATAAACAAACAGTCAATATTTGTGGTGTGCGCTGAGTGATGATAAAACAAACTGTAGGTGTATATTTTATATATGCACTTGTTTTATTCAACTAACAGCTGTAATATACACATTTTGCATTAAGAATTAGGGGGTGTAAACTTTTGAACCAGATAATGTGTGTATTTTGTTAGATATTGTCTTCATACAGTGCTGCCCTTCAGAAAACAAATAAAATACATGCATAGTTCCCAGAAGACGACAAAGAGCAATGTCTGACTAAAACAGACGCAGACTGTGTCTGATCAGCGTTAGGAAGAGAACGATCAGCTCCGAAGTGACTGAAGATTGTGTAATGAGCAGAACTGAACACGAATCCTGACAGGTCACCAGTGAAGAGGTGATGATCATGGGCTGTTATGATCACATCCGACTGTATTCTGAACATCCACACACAAGCAGATCAAACACTTGACAAAACAATTGTTTTATTATACCAGTAAAATTTAACCCTTTCTCTTGTGATGTACAGAACGTTTTAATGAATACTTTACATTTTATATCCAGAAATGATAGTCAATGAAAAACTCTATATTATATGACAGAGGAAGGTGACGTCGGTCCTGGAGTGCAGAGTTTAGCACCAACCCTGAAAGAAGCCTCACTTGTGTGTAGACTTGATCAGCTCGCGTTAGATTAGGGTTAGAGCTAAACGCTGCAGGACCGACGTTGTCTATCTCTGTTATATGATCTAGCTGAACTACAGGGGAAAATATTCAAACATTAATGGCCATTTCATTTCCAACAAGACAAAAAAAAGTGAAGGGAACTCTTATTGGCAACCCTAACATCACTCTATATATGAAGGGTTAATATGCTTTTGCGTTCTTGCTCCTTTGCAATGCCTGAATACAGGACAAGAAACAAGCAGAAATATATCTACACAAACTTAAATAAAATTAGCTTTTATTCATGTTACATTAAAGAGAACATGCAGAACATGTACAATTCACCTGATCACACATCTTCCTAATGCTTAAAATCAGTTTCACACATAGAAATGACCAGTTCTATGATATCTACAGCTTTTATCTGGTTTCAGGAAGTGACGGTAGGTTTGAGACACGATGAGGTCCTTCACGTCTGCAGCCCGACACAAGCTGAGTGCACTCGACTCAGAAATAGATATATATACACACTTCATCCTCACGCTGTTCATCTACACGTCACAATAACCCTCAAACATTACCTTAAATTAAAACTAAATCTGATAAAACAAGTGCACTGCATTATATTCTCTTAAATATCAGATGATTATATTTACTAAAAGCGGTTGAACAGGTCACATTATTGCTAGATCTGACAAGTTATTCTAAATCATTCTTGAGACAGATAAATATTTACATATGTAAGAGTGAATCTCGTGAAATCAGGTCACACTTCAAGAATCATGGGAGTATTTGTCAGAGAAAATGAAGCCTAACTGTATTAAGAAGTCAGTAAGAGACATCAACAGATGTGAAAAACACACTGAGCCGCTCATTTTCTTATCAATCTAATGCATCCATATTTCTGCTTCTGATGGGTTTGTGTTAGTAATTTCTATTTTTACAGATGAATGTTATGACAGTAATATACCAGTTTACTGTATTCTTCTGCAAAACAGATTGATTTAAATCAGCAGTACAAGAAAAACGAGCATGATTTATTTTTGTCATTATAGGAATGAGATTCAGGCTAAAACTGCATTAAAACAATGTCACAATTCACAACTTCTTACACCGGCCTTCATTTCCTCTAGTTAAGATATACTTCCTTTGATTCTGTGCTGATTTATGGCCTGTTCTGGACAGGTGTGTGAGATGCACTCTTATCTGAGATGAAGGCGTCTGAATCATTAAACAGGTGAGCGCTGCTGTGATTATGATAATCCGGCGGGTTACGGGTCTCGTTAAGGGTTTCAAGCTACTTGGCTGAACTCAACGGAAGAGTGACCCTCGAGGTCAGTCAGTGTGTACACCGCCAGCGTCAGGGGATCGGTCCCTCCTCACTGACGCTCGTCATCAGGACTGACCTCAGCCGCCCGCAGCTCCTCCAGCGAGTCCCGGTCCGTGTCACGGAGCATGTCTGAGCCCAACTCCTTCAGCTCCTCAGGGACCAGAGACGAACGGCCCTGCAGCCGCTGCTCCACATCTGACCGCAAAAGAGCAGAAGCATTCAGACGTGAGGGAACAGATCTAGTGGATGAATGAATGTCACATGCACAGGAACTCAACCAGGTCACGTTTAACCTCAAAATCAACAGAGGAATCTAAGAAATGAACACAAACACATGGCCGTCTAAAGTGTGTGACGTGAACCATGAGCTGGAGGATCTAGTTTAGATAAAAGAAACAAACGTAATCTAGATTTTTTATTTATTTAAGAAACCGCTAATTTAACATCTAAACCACGGGTTTTCATCCTGTGAGGCATGAGCATCTGTAAATTCAGAGGCAAAACCTCCAGTAGCCTATTTATGAATACGAGCTAGCAAATCTTTAGCCATCCACTAGGGGGCAATCTTGGGCCAGATTCACGAAAATCTTCTTAAGAAATAAATTAAGAAATTTCTTAAGATAAGTTCTCAAATATATTCTTAGGAACATCTTAATTTTTTCTTAAGAAAACAACAGCCATTATCTGTATGAATACATGACGCACTGATAAATTCACACTATTGTCTTTTTGTGCTTCCTGCAGATTACGCACAGACTGTATAAAAACATTACCCTAAAGATCATAAGCACGCACACTAGTGAGTTTGACTGAGTTTGACTGAGTTTGACTTGAGTTGGCTCAAGTATCATTCACGTGAAAGATGATTTATGGTTAGTCATGCTGAGAATCCAGCCACGTATTGGCATGTTGCTGTCAGAAACAGACTCAGCCATCACATTGAATCAGGTAATATATATGTCATCTTAGGTGTCATCTTAGCCCTGAACCATCGGCCAGTGCCGCTTCCACAGGAAAGTTTTATCATTCTCACGTCTTTTAAGTCTTGTCAGTTTAAATATTAAAGTAATTTTAAGCCATAAGCGCGAGACATCTCAATGCGGTACTCATGTGCTGTGATAACGTTAGATTGTTTCTGTGCGCGCCGTGCACACTACTGAAGCACACACAAAGCTGTCTCAGAGGCGTGCATTTCTTATGTTAATAATGTTAATCAAAAAGAACAAAAGAAAAATCATTCCCTGCTCTTACATAAGTAATGTCTGTAGTTTGAATGGATATTTGTGTATATGTTTATGTTAAAGAAATTCGGATATGAATATAGTAATAGGGATTTTGGTTGGGGGGGCGGGGGGGGGGGGGGGGGGGGTGTAAGTGAAATTAGACAAACTTGGGCGGGGCGCATGCCTGAAAAGGTTAAAAAAAAACCTGATCTAAACGACTGAATGCATAATTTGACTTTTGAATGCATAAGAGACTTTTGGACTGCAATGTCATGGTTTTCACAGAAACATGGCTACACAACGACGTACCCGATAATGCTATTGAGCTAGCCGGACGCTACACGCTCCAGGCAGATAGAACAGCAGATGACTCCGGCAAGACAAGAGGTGGTGGATTGTGCATTTATGTTAACAAAGCTTGATGTACGAACACTGTCATTGTTGGGAGACACTGCTCAGCTAACCTAGAGTTTCTCATGGTTAAATGTAGACCTTTTTATCTGCCGCGGGAGTTCAGCTTCCACCATAATAACTGCAGTCTATATTCCACCGGATGCTAATGCCAAGCTTGCTTTGAACGAACTTCACGCAGCCATTAGTAAACAACAGACTGCTCACCCGGAGGCTGCTTTTATTGTCGCGGGTGATTTTAATCACTGCAAATTAAAGACAGTGCTCCCCAAATTTCATCAGCATGTTTCCTGCCACACCAGAGGAGACATAAACTTTGTATCATGTTTACACAAACATTGATGGAGCTTACACCGCGACCCCCCTCCCCCACCTCGGACAGTCTGATCACCTTTCTTTGTTTCTCACCCCCAAGTATTCACCCCTCATCAACCGTGTGAAGCCATCAGTGAGGACCATCAAAGTGTGGCCAACTGGAGCAGACTCTTTACTTCAGGACAGATTTTAATACACGGACTGGAGTATGTTTGCTTCTCAGGCTGGCTGTGGCTCTCACATGGACATTGATATCTATACCTCCTCTGTACTGGATTACATCAACACCACCACTGACAGCGTTACAACAGAAAAACAGATCACAACATACACTAATCAGAAGCCATGGATGAACAAGGAGGTGCGACTTCTGCTGAAAGCCCGCAACACTGCCTTCAGGTCAGATGACATGCAGGCCTACAGTAAATCCAGGGCTAACCTGAGGAGGGGCATCAAAAAGGCCAAGTACTGCTACAAGCTGAAGGTAGAGGAACACTTTTCCAACTCTGACCCCCAACGCATGTGGCAGGGCATCCAGGCCATCAGTGACTACAAGCCAAGCAACTCCACTCCAATGGTCACGGACGTCTCCTTCCTTAACGAGCTAAATGACTTTTATGCTCGCTTCAACAGCGACAGCAAGGAGACGGCCACCAAAACCACACACACTCAGCAGATCACCAACCTCTCAAACTCACCTCCACAGATGTCCACACTGCATTGAGCCGGATCAACGCACGCAAGGCTGCCGGCCCGGACGGCATTCCTGGACGTGTGCTTAGAGCATGTGCAGAGCAGCTTGCAGGGGTCTTCACAGACATTTTCAACCTGTCCCTCACCCAAGCAACTGTGCCAACATGTTTTAAGTCCACATCCATTGTGCCAGTACCGAAACACTCCTCCCCAATGTGCTTAAATGACTAACGCCCCGAAGCACTCACACCCATCATTATGAAGTGCTTTGAGCGATTGGTCCTAGCACACCTCAAAGACTGCCTCCCACCCACACTGGACCCACATCAATTTGCCTACCGCAGAAACAGGAGCACAGAGGATGCAGTATGCACAGTGCTGCACTCTGCACTCACACACCTGGACAGTAACAACACATATGTACGGATGTTGTTTGTTGACTTCAGTTCAGCATTTAACACCGTCATTCCCTCCAAGCTGACCACAAAACTTGGAGACCTGGACATTAACACCTCCCTCTGCAACTGGATCATGGACTTTCTGACCAACAGGCCTCAGCATGTCAGGTCTGGCCACACCTGCTCCTCCACCATCACACTTAACACCGGCGTACCACAGGGCTGTGTGCTGAACCCATTTCTATACTCCCTCTACACCCACGACTGCAAGCCTGTGCATGGATCCAACTCCATCATTAAGTTTGCAGACAACACCACGGTGATTGGCCTCATCAGTGACAACGATGAGACTGCCTACAGGGAGGAGGTTCAGCACCTGGCCACATGGTGCGCTAACAATAACCTGCTCCTTAACACCAGTAAAACAAAGGAGCTCATTGTGGACTTCAGGAAGCAGAAAGGAAGCATGCATGACCACATCCACATAAACGGGATGGTTGTTGAACGTGTCTCCAGCTTCAAGTTCCTGGGAACCACCATCACGGAGGACCTGTCCTGGACCACAAACACCTCCAGCCTGGTCAAGAAGGCTCACCAACGCCTCTTCTTCCTCAGAACACTGAAGAAGAACCAGCTGTCTTCAGCCATAGTGGTGAACTTTTACCGGTGTGCGATCGAGAGCATCCTGACCAGCTGCATCACAGTCTGGTATGGGAACTGCACGGGTGGCTGACCGCAAAGCACTGCAGAGGATGGTGAAAACTGCCCAACGCATCACAGGGACACCCACTTCCTGCTATTGAGGACATCCAGAGGAAACGCTGTGTACGTCGAGCTCGCAGCATTCTTAAGGACTCCTCTCACCCTGACCATGGACTGTTTAACCCTCCTGCCCTCCGGGAGGCACTTCAAGAGCCTCCGGACAAGGACCAGCAGATCCAGGAACAGCTTTTTCCCTACAGCTGTCTCCTTGCTGAACTCTGCCCTCTGACACCCCCCACACCATACACACAGACTCCTCCCCCACTTCATCACTACATCTGACTGATTTATTTATTTATTTATTTATTTATTTACAACAAGCAAAAACAACAAACTTGCTATTACTTGCACTACTGTCTGTTCATCCAGGAACACTGAATAATCCATTTGCACACTGAATATTTTCTATGCACTTTACTTTCCATTGCAATAGTTTAAATTGTTCATATGTTCATAGTTCTACCTATAGTGTACATACACTTCACATATTCATCTGTATAATATGTTTATAGTACACCTATCTGTATATCATGCTGATAGTATTTAAAATCTGTAAATTTTGTCCATAATACTTATCTGTATAGTTATTATACATATTGTAGACCTTGTATATTCTGTACTTACTGCTTATTGCACTTCTGGTTAGATGCTAACTGCATTTCGTTGCCTTGTACCTTACATGTGCAGTGACAATAAAGTTGAATCTAATCTAATCTAATCTAATTGAGTCTATTAGAGTGCAGTAACATGAGCCTAAAGTGAGCCACTGATTCAATGACTTGTTCATAAGGAGTGTCACTTGCTTTATTTCTGAATGAATTAGCCATCAGAACAAATCGGCTGAATGAATGATTCAATGACTCACTCATTACGACAGTGACTCGCCGCCACCTACTGACTTTTTTAGTTTCATTTCATTTTATAAAAATCATTTCAGTATTCAATTAAAAAAACATGAATACCCATTTATTATCATTATTTAAGCAATGCTGAATCAAAATGTTTTGTTTCTAAAGCTACTTTTTTGTAATGTCTATTTGATGCTTTTTTCGACTTTGGTCTTTTTTTTGGGCTAATTAATTAGATGAATTAATTGGCACATGTAATTAATTTGATTAAAACTTTTAATTGCTTGACATCTCTAGTTTTTATATTTTGTGCATTTGTCACGTCACTCCTTCAGTGGATTCCTGTGAACAAGAAACGAGAATATAACACTAATATGCAGCAGTGAGCAGGTTTACGCACCTCTCTCAGACTCTGCCCCGGGAAACACCTCTGTGCTGCGGGAGGACATCTGTCCTCGTTTATAATGTCTGCGGGACAGAAACCTGGGGCGGCGGGAGGCTGAGGAACCTGGAGACCAGAGGAAACACACACATCACTCATCCACAGCTTTCCTGAGTCAGCGTAAGCTCACGAGATCATGGAGCGGCACACAAACCAGCATCAGCGACGTCTGCAGCGGTCTGAAGAGTCTGGAGCGGACGGACGGCCGGCGGCGGCTGCAGCAAATGAACAACGGTCAGTTATCAGAGAAACAGCTGCTGAAGGAAGCTCTGTTAGGCGCTTGTGATCTCACCGTGTCTCCTGAGGAGCTCTGGTCCAGCGCTGACACCCATCTGCTCAGGTTGGACAGCACGAACCGCACGCTCTGGATCTGCTCACTCGACCACGACTGATGGAGCAGCAGAGAGCTGTTCAACTCCTTCACATCCTCCTGAAGATGCTGCAGGTCCTGTCGCATCAGCATCACACAAAACACCAACCATCACTGAGACTTCAGCTTTAGAAAGACATGACCTCAGGATGAAGCTCAGAGTGCATGTTTTGTGTAAACTTCTGCATGTTCATAAATGCTTTCATCATAACCGGCAAAGTATAAATCTGATGTGTAAGAGAATGAGAGAAGCACTGTGCAGTGTGAACGGCTTCAGTGATTATAACAGGGGTTTTTCAGACGAGTGCAGAACTGAAGTGATTGACAGCTCCAGTGATTCACTTCCTGTACATATCCTGTGTATTTCTGGAAAGGATACAGAGGACGGCTGCGATGTGTTTAGGTACGACACGGTGACGTCTGAGTCACTTGTTCTGGTGTGTCCCAAACGTGTGACGTGATCACGTGTGTTTCTGTGCTTTCAGTGATCTGATACAATCACAGAACTGACCTTGACCTTTTCAAAGCAATATTTGTAAGTTACATGCTAATATTTTAATGTATTATTTACTTATGTATTATTATTATCATCATCATTAATTATGAACTTATTACCATGACCCTACAGGGGCAAGTGGATGGAGAGATGGATGGAATTAACTTGAATTTTTTGAGTAGTTAAAACTGTTAGAAGCAGTGAGCTCCAGTAGTTTTTGCTGTGGTACTGACATTGGTACAGAGAGCGGGGAACTTTTCCTGGTATTGTTCTTGACTAGTTATTAGGTGTAGTGTTTAACTTGTAATCTCACCACAAACAGAGTGCTTGAGTGTGTGTTATTTTATAAATGAGCATTATTAACTTGTTGAACATGGTGATGATGTCGGACTCATCGGAGACGTTCAGCGAGGTGTGTGCAAGGCAAGGCAAGTTTATTTATATAGCACATTTCATACACAATAGTAATTCAAAGTGCTTTACATAAAAAAAGTAAAATAATCATGAAGAAAAATAATAACAAAAATAAAAAGCGATTTTAAAACTTTGAAAATTATTTAAAATAATTGACTTGGTGATCTTGTTTACATGCATAGCTTTTCTGTACTAAAAAATTACTTTCTAAAACAGTCAAAAATAGAAAATGATTTTACATAAAATACACACATGTAAATACGTAAACATACAGTGCAATTTTTATACAGTTCGGACATCGCACAGTGCCCAAATAAAATTTGGAAAGCATGCACAGCTAAACAGATGAGTTTTGAGTCTAGATTTAAATGTGACTACATTTAAAGAGTTTTAGCACATCTGATCTCTTCTGGAAGCTGATTCCAGCCGTGCGGGCCCTGGCATAGTAACTAAAGGCGGACTCCCCTTGTTTTGTGTGAACCCTTGGTATTTCTAACTGACTCGATCCTAATGATCTGAGTGCTCTGTATATATAAGAGATGTTTCCTAATTTGTCAATCTGACAGCTTTCTTATAAAAAAGATTAAAATCATATCCACAAAATAACCCCATTCTGATCACAACCATCCCTGACCACAATTATCCGCACTGCAAATCTGAGGCGTCACATCAATCTCCAAACCTGTGTAAACAGATCACATCACTAACGAACACAAACTTCTCAAATATAACCAAACAAATTTAACAAGGAACACAAAGGTCGCAAATATAAGCAAATATTTGTATCAAATAAGTCGAAAGTCGTGACATTTTGCCAAGTATGGTAACCCATCCTCGGAATTGGTGCTCTGCATTTAACCCATCCAAGTGCACACACACAGCAGTGTGTATCAGAATAAGTCAGACACAGTCGGAGCAGTGACATTTTGCCAACACACATGCAGTAACCACATCCTCGGAATTGGTGCACACACCCGGAGCAGTGCTGCATTGAACACACCGTGAACACCACCCGGAGCATCCAAGCAGTGCACACACACACACACACACAGCAGTATCGATACGACGATGTATCATCACACACACACACACAGCAGTGAACACACACACACAGCAGTGAGAAGTGAACACTAGGGCTGTGTTCAAAATATCGATACGACGATGTATCATCACAGAGATTTGACATTACGAGTATCGATACAGCTGGCCCTGTATCGATATTGTGGCACGTGCACAGCAGTGTACAGTGCTTAATTTGAATACAAGAACACCATTTAAAATTGAGTAGAAAAGTGCAAGGTTTCTAAAAAATAATGAATAGAGCTTAATATATAGGATACAACAAAGTTTAATCTGGCCGCAAAGGAACAAACCCAGGGTTGTCTTATATAAAGAGATGTTATCCCCGAAACATTGCGCAATACGGAAATATCTGTTAAGAGTCTTACTTATCTTTGTCAACCTGGCAACCCAACGCGCTTGCTTTCTGAAAACCCCTTTTAGCTTGCAGTGTAGCGATCTCCGCTTCAATATTCTATTCTCAGAACATTGTAATTCATCAAGTGTTTATTTACACCAAGTGAGATTTACACGAGAGAGAGAGAGAGAGAGAGAGAGAGAGAGAGGAGAGAGAGAGAGAGAGAGAGAGAGAGAGAGAGAGAGAGAGAGAGAGAGAGAGAGAGAGAGAGAGAGAGAGAGAGAGAGAGAGAGAGAGAGAGAGAGAGAGAGAGAGAGAGAGAGAGAGAGAGAGAGAGAGAGAGAGAGAGAGAGAGAGAGAGAGGCTGTGCAAGTAAGAATTACCTCCATTTTGTCGCATTTCTCTATTAACAGTGAAGCTGTGGCTTTAATTCCTTTAGAAACAATGATGTTACCAGCTCCTTGTTGAGAAAGATAATGTAGCTCTTGAGCGATTAAGCTATTTATAGTTTATAAAAATATGCGGGGCAGTGTTAACAAGTTTGTTCCTGAATGTTTTATTGCACGCAAAGCGTGATCTGTGTGAGTGACTGAGCGTGTGTGTGTGTAAGATACAGAAGACAGTGCATTAATTTGTGCAATGATAACCTACCATCAATGTTAAGATGATTTTTTCATATTTACATTACATTTACATTTAGTCATTTAGCAGACGCTTTTATCCAAAGCGACTTACAAATGAGGACAATTGAAAGCAATCAAAAACAACAAAAGAGCAATGATATATAAGTGCTATAACAAGTCTCAGTTAGCCTAAACGCAGGTTACGTAGCAAGGGCTTTTAAATAATATAATAAATAAAAAGAAAACAGATAGAACAGAAAAAGAACAGAGCAAGCCAGTGCCAGAGGTCCTCTTTTTATAATTGTATAATAAATGAAAAGAAAATAGATAGAATACAAAAAGATTAGAAAGGTAGTTAGATTTTTTTTTTTTTTTTAAATAGAATTAGAATAGAGAGTGCAAAAGTTAGAGGGTCAAATAAAGATGGAAGAGATGTGTTTTAAGCCGATTATTAGCTAATACATTACATAATAAATGCTAATCGAATTATTCAAATTCAAATTGGGTGTTAATGAACTGCTTGCACTGACATGTTTGACACAAGAATGTGTTTACTGTACATGGTTAGAAATATGGCTATATATTTTTTATCCTCACAAAGCTACACAATGTCAAATGATCATCAGTTATGGATCTTTTTAAGCTTGCCTTATATGAGTACATTACAATATAAATTTATTAGAATGAGTAAACTATTATTTATGGGCTTAAAAACAAAATGCAAACAATCAGAATGTTGTACCTGGTGGGGAGTGCCCAATGTAAACATGCCATTACCTATATTGTACTGTGGTACAGTTATGGAGGCCCTTCATATTGCAGAGGTCCACTGCTTATAGTTAGCACTGGCCTAAACTATGCAGTGTTTCATAAACAGCTGTTTTACTAAATTCTACTGAAGTAAAATTAGTGCAGTCCTGTATCGTGATACGTATCGTATCGTGACTTTGCTGGTGATACACAGCCCTAGAGAACACACACACACACACACACACACACACACACACAGCAGTGAGAAGTGAACACAGTGTGAACACACACCCGGAGCAGTGAACACACACACACACTGTGAACACACACCCGGAGCAGTGAACACACACACACACACACCATGAACACACACCCGGAGCAGTGAACACACACACACCGGAGCAGTGGGACACCGTGAACACACACCCGGAGCAGTGAACACACACACACACACACACACACACAGCAGTGAGAAGTGAACACAGTGTGAACACACACCCGGAGCAGTGAACACACACACACCGTGAACACACACCCGGAGCAGTGAACACACACACACACACACACACACACAGCAGTGAACACCCACCCGGAGCAGTGAACACACACACACACACACACCGTGAACACACACCCGGAGCAGTGAACACACACACACACACACACCGTGAACACAAACCCAAAGCATTTAGAACTCACACACACACAACATGAACACACACCCGGAGCAGTGGGCACACACACACACCATGAACACACACCCGGAGCAGTGGGCAGCTATATCCAGCGGGGAGCAACTGGGGGTTCAGTGCCTTGCTCAAGGACACTTCAGAAATGGGTATTGAGGTGGGAGGAGAGCCCTGTTCATTCACTCCCTCCCACCTACAACTCCTGCCAGCACCGAGACTCAAACCTGAGACCTTCTGGTTACACATTTCACATCACATGCGATGTTTGTTCTATTTGAAAAGTGCCCTGTGCAGTGGACATCACCAGATATTCTGCCATCCAGTTTGTAGCGTGCGTATATTATGTACACTTAACACTTCTCTAGTAAGTGTGTGAAGACTGTCTGTGAATGAATGTTCCAAAGTGAGGTTAACTTCAACGGATTTTCTCTGCTCAGGGAGTAGGGAGCAATGAACACTGTGTAGGGATCATATCGATCAGAACACAGTTCATGCACGGAGCTCACTTCTAATGAGCTGGTTATCTGAATCAGGTGTGATAACCAAGCGAGACTTGCAAATATGCAGAGCGGACTGGAATTGGGAAGCGCTGGGCTACATCATGTGTCATAATCTAAACTTTAAATGTGCTACAATACCAGGAAGGAAGATCAGGTTGTGGATGTTTGTCTGCACAGCATGCGTGAACGCACTGATGACGTATCCTGTCTTCATGAACCAGTGCACAGAGGTATGCTAATACATACGTTAACACGCAGGTAGGAAAGCCAATTAAAACGCTCGGACCGAACGTTCTGATTGGACGAACATTTCTTGGTCCTATGTAGACTTGTGCCGGAATTAGTTTTGGTACTGAACGGTTCCCGGGCAAATTCTAAATGGAAGTGATCATCCTTATCCCCGTGGAGTGGGGACTTTGGAGTGAGCAGGGCACGTGGATATCGTTATGTAGTGGTTAGGAATGCACTTGGCAAATGGAGCGACATTATTTCCTCATTATCTTCAGCTGGGATGTTCCCATGACAACGCAGCACGTATCCGCCAGCAGATTCGCTGATGGACACCGACATAATATCAATATACATTTAATTTTTTTATTTATATATATTTTAGCTTTTATAGATTACATAGTGTATTTTAAAAACTTTTTTAAAATATAAAATGTATGTTTATTTGCAACAGTTATGCAAACAATAAAAAGACATTTATGACAGTAAAACAGTGACATCTGCTGACGAACGCGTTGCTGAACATCCCAGCTGAAGATAATGAGGAAATAATGTCACTCCTTTTGTAAAGTCCATTCCTAACGACTAAATGGCACGCAAAAAAAAATATATATATATATATTTTTTTTTTTTTTTTTTTTTTTACTTATCTTAGTTCTGAAGCAGAGAATGAATCATTAAAAGAATCAGCTCAAAGGAGTCGGTTCTTTGTGAATCGGACTACACTGACGCTGTGTGTTTTTGAGTGCAGCTTGCGAGGACAGAAGGATTGTGTGGTCTTCATTTATCTCAGAACATTCAAGATTGATGACCACAACAGAAGCGTTACTCGTGTGCCGTGTGTTTACCTGCTTCAGCGTCACACAGCTGCTGCTGCTGTTCACAGGTTTCTCTTCATTCTTCAGAAATCAAGAGAAAGCCATTATAAATGAGCTCACAGTGGACACACATCGACACAACCACTCGTACTTCACACATCCCAACAATCTAAGGCTACTATCCTGTTCTAAGGTGAACTAACCCTTGAACAAACAATAAAATACTGTTTACTAGAAAGCAGTGTGAAACATACGGCCTTCAGCTGATCTTCTCCTTTCCTTCTCTCTTCCACGACAGACTGAATCATGGAGACGTCGTGCTGGACGCTGGTGACGGTGCTGCCGATGGTGGCCACGCTCTACACACACACACACACAGATCAGTGTGCGCTCACGTCTGACACACACACACACACACACTCGTGTGATCTGCCTGAAACACACCTTCTGCAGCTCCTCCACCGTCCGCGGCAGCGCGATCAGATCAGAAGCGGATCTGATGTTGGTCTTCAGGTGATTGACAGCAGAATCCAGAGCGCTGAGCTGCAGAGACATCAACATCAATCACACTGATCTTCAGATGAGAGCATGCAAACATTCTTAACGTGTTTCAACAGCAAACACTGAGATAAGTGTGTACCTTCTGATTGATCTCGCTCAGGTTGGACCAGAGTTTGGCCAGGCCTCTGTCTCCGCTCTCCAGCTCGTCCAGCTTCATCTGTTTGGCCTTCAGGTCCTCGCTGAGCTTCAGGATCTCGTGTGACGAGAGCTTCTGACTGCTCTCCACTGTCAAACACCAACCACACCATCATCAACACGCTCTCCAGTCTAAGCTCTCAATTAAACAGGTCTCAACATGAAACATTGATCACATCACATTCCCATAAAAACAGCATAACTCAGGCTGCTGAAGGTGTCTCTGTACTGTGTGAGGGTGACTGATGAGTAAGAGTGAATGACAGAAGAAGTGGAGATGATTATTATGAAGTCTGATGTGTACAGGTGCTGGTCTTATAATTAGAATATCATCAAAAAGTTGTTTTATTTCTACTAATTCCATTCAAAAAGTGAAACTTGTATATTATATTCATTCATTACACACAGACTGATATATTTCAAATGTTTATATCTTTTAATTTTGATGATTATAACTGACAAATAAGGAAAATCCCAAATTCAGTATCTCAGAAAATTAGAATATAACTTAAGACCAATACAAAGAAAGGATTTTTAGAAATCTTGGCCAACTAAAAAGTATGAACATGAAAAGTATGAGCATGTACAGCACTCAATACTTAGTTGGGGCTCCTTTTGCCTCAATTACTGCAGCAATGCGTCGTGGCATGGAGTCGATCAGTCTGTGGCACTGCTCAGGTGTTATGAGAGCCCAGGTTGCTCTCATAGTGGCCTTCAGCTCTTCTGCATTCTTGGGTCTGGCATATCGCATCTTCCTCTTCACAATACTCCACAGATTTTCTATGGGGTTAAGGTCAGGCGAGTTTGCTGGCCAATTAAGAACAGGGATACCGTGGCCCTTAAACCAGGTACTGGTAGCTTTGGCACTGTGTGCAGGTGCCAAGTCCTGTTGGAAAATGAAATCTGCATCTCCATAAATTTGGTCAGCAGCAGGAACCATGAAGTGCTCTAACACTTCCTGGTATACGGCTGTGTTGACCTTGGACCTCAGAAAACACAGTGGACCAACACCGGCAGATGACATGGCACCCCAAATCATCACTGACTGTGGAAACTTTACACTGGACCTCAAGCAACGTGGATTGATTGCTTCTCCTCTCTTCCTCCAGACTCTGGGACCCTGATATCCAAAGGAAATGCAAAATTTACTTTCATCAGAGAACATAACTTTGGACCACTCAGCAGCAGTCCAGTCCTTTTTGAAGCGAGACGCTTCTGACGCTGTCTGTTGTTCAAGAGTGGCTTGACACAAGGAATGCGACAGCTGAAACCCATGTCTTGCATACGTCTGTGTGTAGTGGTTCTTGAAGCACTGACTCCAGCTGCAGTCCACTCTTTGTGAATCTCCCCCACATTTTTGAATGGGTTTTGTATTACAATCCTCTCCAGGGTGCGGTTATCCCTATTGCTTGTACACTTTTTTCTATCACATCTTTTCCTTCCCTTCGCCTCTCTATTAATGTGCTTGGACACAGAGCTCTGTGAACAGCCTCTTTTGCAATGACCTTTTGTGTCTTGTCCTCCTTGTGCAAGGTGTCAAAGGTCGACTTTTGGACAACTGTCAAGTCAGCAGTCTTCCCCAGGATTGTTTAGCCTACAGAACTAGACTGAGAGACCATTTAAAAGCTTTGCAGGTGTTTTGAGTTAATTAACTGATTAGAGTGTGGCACCAGGTGTCTTCAATATTAAACCTTTTCACAATATTATAATTTTCTGAGATACTGAATTTGGGATTTTCCTTAGTTGTCAGTCATAATCATGAAAATTAAAAGAAATAAACATTTGAAATATATCAGTCTGTGTGTAATGAATGAATATAATATACAAGTTTCACTTTTTGAATGAAAGTGGAAATAGACTTTGATAACATCATAATCATACAAACACCAAATTAACTTCTTTGAAATAATGTGGCTGATGAATCGTTCCCTGTTAAAGCAGGATCATTATTGGAGTAAATCAGCTTGATCTCAGCAGCTGTAGTGTGTGCTCAGACGAGGACGTACTGATGTGGATTTTCTCCTTCATGGAGTCCAGGTCCTGTTTGAGGGCGATCTGCATCCAGATGAGTCCAGCGCAGGCCGTGACGCACGCCGCCAGAAGCACGAACACACACAGCGGGTAACAGAGCGAGCAGCACTGCAGCAAGCTCCTGTCCAAACACACAACACACTGACCGGTCCAGCACAGCTTTAATAATCGTCTGTCACAACACTGTAACTGAAACCACTCTCGTATCTCGTTCTATCATCACATGATCACAATCCTTCCTTCCTATTGGCTAGAAGCTGACTGCATGCTTTCTTCCTAAAACAAGACATCCAGCGGAACTAACCTGACTGATAAAACAGCTCACTCCTCACTCTCACAGTGTTTATAGCTGCTGAAACAGTAAGAGTCCGTGAGGAAGCATGAGCTGAAGGCGTGTCACAGCTGAGCGCAGAATCTGACATTAGTCCAGTTCTTCCCTGATGGATGTGTTCCAGCACACACAGTAATAACAGCACAGCGGCTCTGCGGTCACTCACCTCCCGAACACACCGCTGCGGCCGCCGAACCTGCGCTCCTCGGAGCCGGACTCGGGCTCGGACCCGGACTCGGACTCGGGCGGCTCGGTCCGCAGCAGACGGTGTCCGCAGCTCGGCTTGCTCTTCCTCCGGCTGCTGTCGCTCAGGCCGATGAGCGCGTCCAGCTCCTTCCTCTTCTTCATCTTCTTCTGCGGGCTCATCGTCAGTGTGAGGCGGCGACCTGAGGATCTTCACCGCTCCGCGTCAACACGACACCCATGACATCAAACCTTTAGATTCAGTTCCTCTAAACTCTTCCTGTCGCGTCTGAATCTGTCGTCTTATTTACATATTTACATTACACACATATATATATTATCGGTCAAGAATCAGATCTGTCTTCAGCATGAACATCCGGTCCTGACAGGAAGAGCTCCTGATTGGAGGAACACAGGAGAGCGTAGATGTGCGTAAGTAGATTCTTCATTGGACAGCTCCAAGCACGCAGACGCCTCCTACAGCTCTCCTCCCTTATCATTTATTCCTCCTGATGTGTGTCAGTCTTCTCTTGGTAAGGTTTGCTTTTCATCTGATAAGCGTCTGAAGTCCATTAAGATCTATGTTCCAGGATGCTGTAGTTTCTATCCCACCAGCCACGTTTTATTGGTCTAATTTTGTGGCTGATATTGAGTGGAAAAAAGTTTGGACTTTACCTCAGAAGTTCTTATTAACAAATAAAATTAAAGAGATTTCATTTAAACCTGATACATAAATTCTACCCTGCAAGACATTATCTATCAAAATTCAAGTCTAATATAAATGTTAACTGCTCTTTCTGCCAAGGGCAACCTGAAACATTTACGCACTTATTTTGGTCATGTGAATTCACTGACAAATTCTGGAGGGACTTCCAAAAGGTTTATTGCTGATTTTGTATTTTCTGATTTTCACCTTTATTTTAAGAATGTTATTTTTGGTTTTCATCACTTTAATCACAAAGATGGTAATGCCTTTTATTTTATAAATCTGTTTTTATTTTTAGCAAAATTTCATATACACAAGAGCAAATTCACCAATAGCAAGCCTGAATTCTTTCTACTGAAGAAAGAACTTGAACAATATATGATGACTATCTCTTTGTCAAAAAACACTAAGGCTCTAAGGACTATTGACATCTGTAAATCCCTAAAACTGTTTACATGAAATACTCTCGGGGTTTTTTTTTTCTTTTCTTTTTTTCTGTTTTGCTTTGTTCTCGCTATATGTTATAACTGTATTTTGTTCTTGAATTTGCTGTCTGTATTTTGTAAGAATTTAATAAAGCTTTATAAAAAAGAAAAAAAAAACAAACACGCAGACGCGTCCGCCATTTTGCAACGGTCAACGTGACGTCATTCACCATAATAATAAAAGAATATTCGAAGATGCTGTAAAAACCGCCGGAAAACGGGATGACCTTTCCCAGGTGAGACTGCGAGAGAGAGGCGGAACCATAGATATGTAACTTAAGGACTGCGGCATCTGCGTTCCATACATAGACAGTAAAAGAAATGGACACAGCGACCCCATTGGAACTCAATTGAGACAAGTGAAGCCCGTTTTTAGCGATTTTTAGAACTTCCGTTTCTGACGCGCAGACTCAAACTAAGCTTGATGACGTCAGCAACCTGTCTGACAGATGTAAATCTTCTAGTAGCTGTGCGTGCAAACTGCCATCGTTAATCTTGCAGAGACGGCGAGTTTGAGCGGGGAGTTCTTTGGCGTGAGTGAGCAGGAGTAAGTATTCTGATTAATTATTTTGTATAGTATTTTAAAATGTAACGCCAGTACGCCATATCTCTTGACGTCTCCCCGATTGCCTGCGAGCTTCTCCTCCTGTCTGTACGGTAATTTCTCTACTGTGCGACAGAGAGTCGAGTGGTTACGACGCAATCGTTAGCCTATTTTTACAAAAACTGTTTCTACGGGGCCATAATGTAACATAGAAGGTAATGGAGCCCTTTATACATTGTCGTGTATCTTTAGAAATAAATAATGGACAAATGGAGTCTTTAAACGCCTCAGATGTAAAGTTATCCGCTGTCAAAGTGACGCAAAAATGAATGGGAGTCAATGGGATGCTAACGCAAGTGAAGTTCTGCTACAAGATGGCGGCACGCGGCCGACTTCAACTTCCGGTCGACTTCCTTGCCCCCTGGTTCCATAGGCTTGCGCCAGAGCCCGTCTACGGAGAACCTTCCCACTCTCTATTAAGTCCTATTGTACCGAATTTTGGTTGCAGTTCCACCAGAGTTCCACTGGGAGCGATCGCCATGAGTGCAAAATGAATGGGAGTCTATGGGCTAGACGGCTAAATGTGTCCCTTTCACCCAATTGCCGTTGAGAAATCTCAGATCTGATTGTAGGTTTTGCAAGTTCAACATGGGTTATAGGTCGAAAGTTGAATGAACGATTACTTATGTCCTTTCGATTTCTTACAGGTTGAGTTGTTGTTGCCCATAACACGCTAGCATTATGAACATGAACGCATAACGTATGACGTCATTGACATTTTAAAAGACTTTTTAAAGCAAATAAGTGACTCTAACACCCAGCAATGTGTAATTTCTTTGCATCTCCTTTCGAATAAAACATTCAAATTACTAGACAAAAATTATATCCTGAGAAAAGTGGATTTTGAGGGGTATACCGCCATTGACCTCCATTCATTCTGCACTCGTCCTGTGAGCGCCCTCATATGGAATCAGAGTGGAACTGAAACCATCTCATAACCCTAAAGAGTCATCTAAATCAAACAAACCCCCATGTAGCTCTCTATGAGCAGGAGGGCGTGGTGCGGGTGACGTCATCGGCCTCCGTCCGCCTTTGCCCAGTGTTAAAAGACTCTCTTCATGAAAACTGGTTTAAACATGATATTCTACTGGTATCCCAATATAATGAACTCAAATCAAATAACTTATGACGACTTCACCCATAAATTTAATTTAACTTAGACGACTTTCACCCATAAAATTTGATCCAAGAAAGAATTGATATTGTAACCAAAGCTATACCCCAAGGGATCATCACCCTACTTAGAAATGAGACAGTTTTTGGATCAATTTAATAAATCTCTCTCCAGCAGTGTTTCAATAAATGGTCTATCGTTTCTAGACAGAAAATTTAACAACAAAGTAATAAAAAACCTTCTATGTGCAAAATCTATCCTGCCTCCAGATACAAATGGTCCCCCTTGTATGAAAATATGAATTGGAATAGAGCATGGAATAACCCACATGGTGAAAGAAATATCATTTAAAATTCTTCACCATTATTACCCTGCCAACAAAATTATCTGTAAAGTCATCCCTACTGTAGACGATAAATGCAGTGTTTTGGGGAAACAGAAACGCTAGACCATCATCGGCCTTCCCTGTCCGCCTTTTTATTAATGGACAGTGTTCAAATAATCTAATTAGCAATTTTGTTGCTAGATTCCTAGCAATTTTTTTTTTTTGGAAAATTTTTTATTCATAAACCCAAGTAGCAACAAACCTTTTTCAATGTTTTTAAAATTGACTGTGTTTTCTGGATTAAAAAGCTTTTGGCAACTTTACAAAAAGAGGAAACCATTGAACAGCTAGCAGCCAAGCAGCACATGAACCTGTGACAACAAACATCAAATGTGCATTAAGTTGCTTGTTCCAAATGGTCAATAATAAATGCAGAGAAAGATGCTGTTTTTTTTAAAAAGCTTTTGCTTGTGCCAAATGGTCAATAATAAATGCACATTTATGATACAGCATGTTATAAGCTCAAATGTGCATTAAGTTGCTTGTTCCAAATGGTCAATAATAAATGCACATTTATGATACAGCATGTTATAAGCTTGTATATATGATTGTTGTTCAGTTAGGTACACTGTAAGAACAAAATATGTGGAGAAACTGAAAAGGTACTAGTCATTTTCTGCCAGGATGTTATCCACTAAGCTGTAACCTGAAAACACAAAATGCAATGTGGGATTTAAAACACAGGCAAGACACCTGTGAAAAATAAATACATATTGTTCCTTCATATTAACAGTACAATGTGTCCTATTTTTATAGACTTGTGTAGCACACTAACTACCAGTACACTGCTTAAAACTATAACTGTTCAGAATGGGCACTTTTACTAGTTAATAAGAAATACATAAAATGTGTAACTGTTCAATAATTCAATGTTGTAAAAAATCTGATCATAAAGATGTGCTATTTATGTTACTTTTACAAAAAAAAATATATTTTTTTTTTGAACAAATAACATTTAAAAAATATTTTTCGCTGAGATTTGAGTAATATCGTTGTGTATTCTACGTAAAAATGCTGTTTTGTGTAATGGCTATGTAATGACGTCATCACAGTGTCATTTAGCAACAAATCGATCTTCCTTTAGCAGCTTCCCCTGAAAACTGTCCAGAACCACTGATCACAGTGTTGTTCCTAATTACATTCGAGTGAATAACACCACCCACATCATCTAAACATAGATGTCAGATCATTTGGCAGACAGCAGTTCTAGTCTTCCTGTGGTTTAGAGGAGAGTCTGTGATAGTGAATCAACATCACTGACTTCTGAGCTTCATGTTTTAGTCACCGAGGTGCACTGATCTGAGATCTGTAACCACCCAATAACTTTGTGCTGCTGTTAACTAAATGACTAAAACAGGAAAGAGCCTTTCATTTTCACAGCTACATCTCTTTAATTCCTTGGCTTTATGCCAGTGGTTTGACATGAACATCCCTCGTCCACATTCCTCTGAAGATCACTGTGCATCAGCAGCAGAACTGAAATCTGTCCTCAGCGAGACCCCTAACCCTTCAGTAACGAGAGCAGGAAGTGTGAGTACAGACCGCAGATTTGTGACGCAGCCGGCGGGGCTTAACTAACCCTAACCTGATCCTCACATCTGCTGCGGAGATCCACTACACGAATCAAGCAGCTTACTTTAAAAAAAAAAAAGTACTCCTTTTTGATTGTACTCTAGTAAAAGTACAGAAGTATTAGATTTTTATTGTATTTAAGTATTAAAAGTACTGATCGATTATGTTTATTTTGTAATTGTAACTTTCGTATTAATTTTATATTGTATATTTTTATATAATCCTACTGCTCAAAATACCTACATATATAAAATACACATACTGTATGTGCGTGTATGGAGTATTTATTTTTATACTACGGGGCGGTTGAATGCTTGAATCTGATTGGCTGATGAATGTTCTGAGGTATGGTGCGTTCAAGTCATCTCGTATCGATCGTATTTACGAGTTGAATGCACATGAACGCCACCACAATATCGTAAATACCAGTGGGGAGCTCGGGATTTTCTTTAAGCCCCGATCTGTACGAGTTGGGGGCGTGTCAGTGATTAACACGGCGGAATCAATGGATGCAACGTCTGTAGTTGACGGTAAATTTTAATTGAATTTCAATGTTTACTAGTCTATAAACTGTCATTTATCATGATCATCATTAATCTTGTTATAAGCAGCAAGTTAATGAATTACAACTAAATATCCTAACATTTGTGCACCTTTAGACGAGAAATGGTTTGATTCGCAACATTGAACATGGCTTTAACATTTTTTTTTTATCTCTCCGTTTAGCATTTTTCTATAACCAGGGTTATTAAACCTTGCTGTAATTTCTTGCTATTCATTAAAAGAAGGTACAGCGCCATCTGAAACTGACTTGAACGCACCTCACGTCGTCAGCACGACTTCCCTCCTCGTACGAACGAAATTCCCAGGAGGACTTGAACGCACCAGTAATTATTTTCTGGGAAACGCACGGCGAACGTAGTTCCAGGCAGATCTCCTGACCGCAGTACAGTTCATATCACTTCACAGAGTTAACTGTTATAACAGAAATTAGCATACAGTACCTATACAGCACACAGGACTAACTCTCACTAGTGAGCGCTGTTTAGAGACGCTGCTGCAGAACACTGTTGAGGGACACACACAGGTAATTCACACTAGCTCTCTCTCTCTCTGTCTCTCTTTCTAATAACTTCATTAATAACTGCAGTAGAATGCTATCAACGGCTCAAGTCTCCGTTACCAGCTTTAAAATGACGTTTTGGAACCAGCAAAAGAGGCTTTGGATGAGATGCAGAAGAAATAATCCTACTCACAATAGAGATTTAAGTACAAAAACCAAACAAATTCCTTTAAATATATCATCTGATCGATGTCTTGAGGAGTGGTAACTGTAGTATAAGCAGAATAATTGACTCTGGGCCGTTGAATTATTAGAAAAATAATGTAACGGCCACTCTGTGAATCACCACCGCAGGTGTGCATTATCTTTATAATAATTCAACGGCCCGGAGTCAAAAATTAAAAACAAATAAAATAATTAACAAAACTACCATCATCTTAAATTATCTTGAGATATACTGTATCTATCTATCTAAAACTACATAAACTTAAAATGTACTGAAGTACAGTAACGAAGTAAAAAAAATGCTGTTACCGTGCACCACTGCCATTGTTTCCAGCAGAGGAACATTTGTCAGAGCCAGCAATACTCTGTGAACACCGTCAGGTTTCCTGGGTTTACTACAGCGCTAGACTAGGAACCAAGAACAGAGAACAGAAGAGGACACTGTGTGAGTGCATTAGTTCAGATCTGATGGAGGTGTGCAGCTCATTCTCCAGAGTCTCTCCAGAGACGGCCGTATTAGCCTGAACCTTTTCTTTAATGCAACAATATATTTATGTTTTGTGATAATGTAATGTATTGTTTACTGTAATATTAATGTGATAATTACATATTCAGTCTGTTGCACTGCAAGGAAAGTCATACGGGTTTGACTTGAGGGTCAGAATACACTATAAATATAAGAAACTCAGTGAACACTTTGATAATTTATGTTTTATTTATGATTGTCTGAAGGTTTGTAGCACATAATTAAGAAAAAACAATCCCAACTGTGCAGGTTTAGCGCCCAGTGTAGCATCTCCAGTGTAACTCAGAGTCACTTCGGTTCACTTCTCACAGCGTCTCACAGTCGTTTCGGTTCAGTTCAGTTCTCAGCGTCTCAGAGGCGGTTGTGTGCGGGTCCGAGCCCCGGCGGCGGGCCGCTGCACTGTGGGAGCTGCTGGTGATGCTGGGATCTGCTCTGAGTCCAGCGTTTCGGAGCAGGTAACGCCTCACACAGACGAGCACACGTGGCGATTCCACAGAACAGAGTCTCATCAGCCTGCGAGGAGCCCTCAGAGCTGCCGTCGGACATCACGTCTCTGCCGTCCGGATGAGGGCCCGTCTCCAATCCCAGAGGACCGATGGTGGTCTGGGGAATCCCGTCAGCGAGCGATGGAGCAGCCGGCATCTCTGGAGCTTTGCTGAGCTTCATTTTGTGTTTCTTCTGTAAGAAATAGAAGCTGACTGTAAAGATGTTGCAGTTTTCCGGGTTTATTACACTTAAAAACCAAAGTCTAGAACAATGCATCAACAATGAAACACCCATCATACTTTTCTACTAACTTGACAATCTTCCAAATGCTTAAGGCTGTAGGTTTCTCCTGAACCGCCTGAAATAAAGAGCAACAATAGCCAGAGTTTTACATCCCAGGCAGAAAAACATGTTTGTCTCTGCAAACTTCACTGCCAACAGTGTGTCTGATCTCTAAACAGCACATGATCGGAGGAATCATTCACTGAATCCATCCTGAACTCACCGTCAGGCGTCTGGAGGGACGAGAGTGACGGCGGATCAGAGGCTCTGCGTCTCAGCAGCACGCGTTCATCATCTGACGGCTCTCTGGAAACACAACATCACATGCTCTTTCAGACACAGATCACACACACAGCTGCTGTACTGCAAGCCCCGGTCGTCTCCTGACCTGTCCAGTCCGCAGGATCTCTGTGAATCGATGGCAGGACTCTCTGATATCTGACGGTAGTTCACACAGATCAGCAGCCCCAGAAGAACACAGAGAAGCAGACACAGCAGGCTGTAGCTCTGTCTGTCAGACACCTGAAGAACACAGCATCATCATCATCATCACCGTCTCCTTCATTCATCTCTGTTCATAAAGAGAGCTGCACAGTCTATCAGCAGCCAATGTGTTATCGGCTGACAGCTGGGAAAATTCAATTATAATCAACTTTCCCGATAAGTGAACTTGCACTGATATTTTTAGAGATAATTTCTTCTGGTAAATCTGTGCTTCCAGAGAATCTGTGATTACATGCATCTCTCTCCTAGAGTCACGCGTGTGTTCAGTCGGTCAGGTATATCACTTCATCATCTTTGCACTGCATTTCATTGTTGGCTCATTTTAATCATAATCATCTGTTGTAGATAAAGATATATTTTAAATATTCTGTTATGCATCACAATGAAACATGGTCCAAAGATGTTAAAATGATCCTGAAAACACTAGTGTAATATGATTTAATAAAGCAGCATAATATCTGTTATACAGCTTCAGGTGAGCAGTGTTTAATTAACACAGCAGCTTCATTTCAGTCGGTGATATGGATGGATCCCTGCAGATCTTTAGCTGCTGCTCGTCTGATGGAAGTGTTTTGTCATGATAAACTGATAGTGAACTGATCACCTCTCGCTGCAGTCGGCTCACGCTGACAGACAGACCGAGGACGAGCTGCGTCATGTTCTCCAGCTGAGCCTGCAGAGCCTGGATGGAGTCCGTCTGTCTCTGATCCTGAAATCACAACACAAACACAGAAACACTGAGACAGAGAACAGTATGCTGATGCCGATCTTCACGTCATCATGTCTAAACACACTCTGAACAGGAGGAACCTGGACGGAACCAACTAGATGTGCTTTGAATGGATTTAGACTCGAGACGTCTCTGACCTGCTCCTCTGCCATTCTGGATGTGTTCTGAAGCTTGATGATGGTTTTGTTAAAGGCTTTCTGCATCTCCTCCATCTGCTTTCTGTATCTGGACCAATGAGAAACACGAGCAGATTCACTAAAGGATATAGATGACCCAAATCTCAATCACATTAACAGTATGTATTACAGCGGAGTTATGCTGAGTGTCAGCGAGACGCACCTCTGGCTCAGCTGCTCCAGGTAGCGTCCGCTGAGGGACATGTTCATCTCCAGCACTTTGATGCGATTGTTGAGCCTCATGAACACAGACTCTTTCTGATTGGAGCCGTGTGCAGGCGCGTCGCTGGAGGTCTGCGTTTCCGTGTAGATCTGCTCAATATGAGCGCTGCTTTCATCATCGAACAGTTCCTTGCTTTTGGACTCTGCTGACCCTGCGAACCCGTCTGAATCCGGCGTCAGGGCTGCACCAGTGACCGCTGGTTCATCCACAAGAGCGGATACGGAAGAAAGCGGAGACCCATCTGCTGTATTGATGGAAACAGTAGGAGTTGAAATGCAATTTTCAAGGCTGGCTTGCTCTGATGAGACCAACACCTGATCTCTCCTCTGTGCAGCAGATGTGGTGATGACGTCCGAGAGCGTCTCAGGAACAGGCTTCTCGCTGGACTCACGCACACCATCAATGCTCTGCTGAGGAGCTGTGGCTGTAAGGCACTCGGAGGCAGACGGACACATCAGCTCAATGGGCTGCGTCACTCTGGAGGACGGAGAGTCAGCAGAAACAAGCCTGAGCAGACCTGAAGTCAGACTGGGTGCAAGATCTTCTGGGTCGGGCAGGACTCGGGCGTGAATGACTGGACTGTCCGGCTCCTCTGTGCCTTTGGGTATAGATGGGGTCATGACGGCTGGAGCAGCGTGAGACCGTGAGTTCGGCTTGCTCTTCTGAATGAAGTCTGGAGAGGAGCAGCGCTGCAGAAGGTGCTCCTGAAGACAGAGTCTGTGTGAACGGGAGCAGGCAGTGTTTTCATTCTGCTGATCTGTTTCAGTTCTCCCAGAGGACCGGTCCGGTTCGTCCTCCGCGTCGGGCAGCAGAGTGACTATCTGCTCTACGTCAGGCGCAGTTTGTGCCGGAGCGTCTCCAGCAGCGTCAGTGAGCGTCGGGGTGTGTACCGCTGCCGTCTCTTGAGTAATGCTGGCGGTTTCTGTGACCCTGACGACATCAAGCGGATCCGCCGCCACAGTCACCGGCCTGAACGGAGAAAACGCCTTTAGCTGTGCTGCATGTACAGGTCAATCCTGCAGGTTCTGTCGGATCAGCATCTGTGCTGTGGCTCTGTCTGTGCCGTGTGAATTAGCCTCAACATGGTGCATTAACTTAATATGATGTAATACTGGCTAGACTCCAAAATTTACACTCACCAAATGCAAAATTCAAAAGTAAAAACAGGCTTTATTAAGTTGAGATTTGATCGACTGTCAATCAATAAATTAAGAGTCTAGCACAATATCCATGTTAATAACTGGTTCTGTATATTTTCATTTACTTGACATCAATCAGGGGAGGTCGTGGCCTAGTGGTTAGAGTGTTTGACTGTTGTGGGTTCGAGTCTCGGGCCGGCAATACCAGGATTGAGGAGCCCTTGAGCAAGACACCGAACCCCCATATTAAAGCAGCTGAACACTACCAAACCAACGTAACAGAAACACATGTGAATCCTAACAGAACACAACATTTACGTACTGACTTATGTCTCTCTATGTTAATCTTGTGTAAAAACACACAAAATAACACAATTTCTACATTTATTTTCCTTGTTGGCTGATGCAAAGCATGCTGGGAACTAGAAAACGCCATCATTTTAAGTTCACCTTACTACAACAGCATTTTGAGTTTACAGAACTTATTTCAATTAAGTCCAATGAACTTTCATTATTATTTGAACACACCGCAGCATAAATAATACCCACTGCTCCGTGTGTGTGTGTGTGTGTGTGTGTGTGTGTGTGCGTGCGTGCGTGCGTGCGTGTGTGTTCACTGCTCTGGGTGTGTGTGTGTGTGTGTTCACTGCTCTGGGTGTGTGTGTGTGTGTGTGTGTTCACTGCTCTGGGTGTGTGTGTGTGTGTGTGTGTGTTCACTGCTCTGGGTGTGTGTGTGTGTGTGTGTGTGTGTGTGTGTTCACTGCTGTGGGTGTGTGTGTGTGTGTGTGTGTGTCTGGGGTGTGTGTGTGTGTGTTCACTGCTCTGGGTGTGGGTGAGTATGTCTCTGTGTGTGTGTGTGTGTGTGCACTTTGGATGGGTTAAATGCAGAGCACCAATTCTGAGTATGGGTCACCACACTTGGCTGTATGTCACGTCACTCTCACTTTTTTTTCCTCCATCTTCATCCCTCTTTTACACTGAATAACACTGTCATTCTCACACATGCACTGGTCATTACTGCACTGCTCTCCTCTCTGGCCTTCCTTCTAAACATCAGCTAGCCCAGAATTCAGCTGCTTTAATTATTTCCACACTGTAAAATTTAATTAATTTAAAAATTAAAGTTAATTTCACTCAAATAATAATGAAAGTTCATTGGACTTAATTGAAATAAGTTCTGTAAACTCAAAATGCTGTTGTAGTAAGGTGAACTTGAAATGATGGCGTTTTCTAGTTCCCAGCATGCTTTGCATCAGCCAACAAGGAAAATAAATGTAGAAATTGTGTTATTTTGTGTGTTTTTACACAAGATTAACATAGAGAGACATAAGTCAGTACGTAAATGTTGTGTTCTGTTAGGATTCACATGTGTTTCTGTTACGTTGGTTTGGTAGTGTTCAGCTGTGGTGAAGAGTAGAGCCTGTGGTTAGGGTGAGGATGGAAAGCAAGACTTAAAGGCTATATATACTGCATGATGTTTGAATATTTACATGCAAGTATTGTGAGTCTTTCTGATAACTACATTAGTACAAACCAGTGTGCTGTTGCTAACTAGCTCTGAAATATAAAGATCTGAACGAATGCTGTTAATGTAAGTTAGTTGTATATGATTATCATTGTGATGAGTGGGGTGGGGTGGGATCATGGAAGCGAGGCTTGGCTCCGATGGCTCTCAGCCCTGCCCCTCGTCATCAAAATTTTAAGCTTTATTAACTTAAAAAAAATTATCTTGTTTACTCAAATATTTAAAGACAATAAGTTTCCACAAATGTTTTGAGTAATCTTAACGTGCCAGGTCTTACAGTGCAGAAATCCCTGTATTGAACACATTTCTTCAACACTTGCACGGGCTTCTGGTTTAGTATTGAACTGATGTCGATCTTCAGTAATCTTACTCTCTCACCTCTCTGTCTTCACTCCTACTCATCCTCTTAGAGCGTCCTCATTCACTTTTCTCCTTCTATCATGTATTCGTTTGAACTTTAGTTCTGCTGCCCCTCATTAATGGATTTCTCTGGATATTAGAAACCGTGATAGTCTTCACTCTTCTAACCCTCACCTGTTTATGTTTGTGCTCCGTATCCTCCAGTGTCTGCTTGTATATTATAGTATTGTAATGTTGTTAGTATTGAAGTTTTCTAGGATGATATTTATGATAAGATTGTAAGGTGACCTTGAGTGCTGTCAAAGGTGATTATAAAATATATATAATTATTATTATTATTATGATGATGATGTTGTTGTTGACAGCTTTACTAGGAGCTGCCACATTACATACAGAATGACAGTCTGATTCAAATAAAAATAAAAACACACACCATCTAACAGCAAACATTAATCAGCACTCACTCGATGTCTTAATGGCTTTTACCGTCAGACATTTGTGTGTCCTGCTGAAAGTTTCCCAGAACTAACCACTACATGAAAATGTGAGGAACGAACGTGTGAAAGGTGCCGCTTTAGAGACAAATATTGAAAATAACATCACTAAAAATAATGCTAAATGTGATTTAATGTCTGGTGAACTCACAGGTCCTTCCTGAAGCCGGTGGATGCAGCGGTGTGGATCGATCCAGCAGGGAAAACCTCTTCTGTCGTGTTTAACCCTTCAGTAGAGGAGCTTCCTGAAACACAGAAACACTCTCATGATGAAAAACGTTTTATCAGGTGTTTTGGTGCGTGAGCAGGAAGTGAGGTGAGATCAGACCTGCTCCTGCGGTGCTCTCTGGAGGCGCACCCAGCACACTGGCAGCAATGTTGTTGACCATAGTGAGAAGAGCATCTGAAAGCACAGGACAGCATCAGTTCCTCTGTTTCTTTCACTTATAAAGCACACATTAATACAACAGCTGCTGCCCAAGGTGCTGTACAACAACAACAAAAAAGCAGAAACAAATAAAAACATCAACATACAACAATAGATTCAGAATAAAAAAAGTTCAGTGACACTTCAATGCCCATTTGAATTAAAGACCTGAGATAATAAATGAATTTTTAACCGAGTTTTAAAGGGGTCATGAAATGAGAAACCAAATTTGCCTTGATCTTTTGGAATATAAGAGGTCTTTGTACCATTAAAACATCCTGCAAGTTTCATAGCTTAAGACGTCCTCCCCATTATAAACGAGCCATTTATTTAATCAAGCTCTAAATACAGCTCGTTCTGGATCCATGGTAAGAAGTGACGTCACGGTGCGAAGTGACGTTCCAACCATTTGCATATGACCGCCTCCAGCACAAGACAACTACGCTCATTTCGTATTGTTGTCGCGCCGCGCGCCTCACAAGTGTTCAGTCGACGGACAGCGAGTGGGTCTGTGTACAGGAAAATTACAATGCCACGCAGATGTGCTCAAACATATAAAGTTTTTATCATTGCAAGAGCCATCACTTCGAATTCATCACCCGCTACTAAACAGTTACGCTCAATCCACAAATGTTCTGGCTGGGGGTGTTAATAATTGATCCATAGGCACTGTCGTTAGCCAATCATAACAGTGGGCGTTAACACTGAACTCTTAAAGGAGAAACAACCCAAAAACAGACTGTTTGAATCAAAGGATCAAAAAAAAATGTCATAATTGGAAAAATGTCATAATTCACTACATTTTTAAAGTTTTTTTTTTTTTTTTTTAAACTATAGTAATACTATAATTGCACCTAGGGGACCATAATAATAAAATAAAAAAACCCATGTCATGACCCCTTTAAATGTAAATAAAGTTGGAGCTGCTCTAACATGCAGAGGTCAACAGTTCCACGGTTTAGGTGCAACTACCGAAAAAACCCGGTCACCCCTATGTTTTAATCTAGTCCACAGTCACAAAAACACCACACTAACTCACACAAACACACACACACACACACACAGCTGTGAACGATGATCTCACTGACCTTTGGCAGATCCAATCAGGTTTTTGGAGGATTTCTCATCGACCGGCACAAAATCAGGAGGCTGATCTAAACATTAAGACAGACATACGACACTGTTGATGCATCTCTGACACCACCTTCAGACTCACACACACACCAGACGGTGAGCGTTACCGTAATCATGCTCATCCTGAACGTGCGTCTGTCTGTCTGAAGGCTCGGAGTTCATCTCATACTCCTCCATCATACTAGTGCCAAAAACCCTTCAGAAACACAGACAGCGTCAGCATTCGCACACATCACTATTACTGACACTGAACATCTGAGAGGCTGAGGTGTGTTCAGAGCAGGGAGTTTAATCAGACCTGATCAGACTGAGAGGACAGAAGTGCTCCGAGCCGAAATGTGACAGCAGCTCCACCTGCAGACAAGACATTACTTCATTTATTCATGTGCGTCTAACAGAGCAGCCGTTCAAATCACACACGCATCTGAACATTAGCTTTAATCATCACTTGCTGTTAGCTGTAAAGATCAGCATCTGAAGCAAAACCAGGCTGAGCTCAAGCGAGAGCAAACAGCAGATCAGACGGACGTTCACACACATCTGTGACGTAACTCATGATCTGCAGCGGCGGTGAACGGGTCTGAACTACAGGGACTGAGCTGAATGTTGACCTGCTGCTATGAACCATGGGATGGCATTACAGTCTTTTGAGAAAAGTGCTTTTAAGTGTCAAATCACAGAAGACAAGCTTCTAAAGTGTGTTCAAACACCAGACCACTCAAAGCATTCATCCACTCAGAGTAAAGAGAGAAGGGCTAACCTTAATGTATTTGGTGAATATCTGATGCATCATGGGAAGAAAAGAGAGAGAAAGAGCTGAGACGAGGAGCACAGACTCCACTGACCTCACACTCATCTCACGCAGTCTCAGTCTGACTCGCTTACCTTGATGTATTTGGCAAACAGATGCTCATCCAGAGGAAAACTCTGCACCATCCGCTCATCTCGCGCATGAAACGTCCCGAGCTTCACCCACTTTTTGTTTGGATACCTGAGAACAAACAAGTTATAAACACACATACAAACAGATGTGCTGCTTGTCAACAAAACACAGATTTAAAAAAATAATAAACTACAAAAATGGCATTACAAAACATTTAAAAAAAAAAAATGAAAAGTTAATGAAAAATAACAAAATAAATCCATCAATAAAGAGGCAGTCTGTAATAGTGCTGACCTGTCACTGATGGAGACCAGGAAGTCTCTGGGGTTTGAGGAGAAGATCTCAAAGTTGGCGATGTCCAGCTGCTTGACCTGAATGGGCTCACAGAGCTCCACGGTGAACCTGCACAAACACCGCGATGAGGAGACGATGAAGAGCACAGACCTCCTCCTGAAATCACCCATCTCTGTTTCTACTCATGAACACTCATTTACAGGAGCATGAGGAATAACACAGATCAGACTCCAGATCATCCTCAGAAAATAATAACAGCAACATAAAACAGTTATCATACAGAATAGTTTTGCTTGAGGTTAAAACAGTCCAATCAGCTCACCAGATCTTGTTATTGCAGGGGTTCAGCATGTACATGTCCATGTTCTCCATCAGAATAGCTGAAGTGCTCTGGAAAATAGAAATACAGCAAGATTCATCATGCTTTCAGATGCTTAACCGATTCTCTTATTGACTGATTTAGACAAAAACTTACATAAGACATGAATCATAGTTTAATGACAAACACTACAATGTGTATTTTTGCTTTGTTATCCAGACACAGACACACTGACGAACCTTGGCCTCGGGGTTGGAGGACAGGATCTTGGCTCCACACTCCACGGAGGCGTAGTTGGTGAACGTCTGCGGAAGCTTCTTCCCGGCAGCAGGAAGGCCGTTAGAGAGGTGTGTGACCTGACCTGGAGGACAGAAACACATGAGCGAGAGCAGGACCGGCGCTACAGCTCCTGTCAGGACAGAACTCACTCTTCTCGTTCTCCACCTCCAGCATGATCTTGGTCCACTCGTCGAAGGTGGGGATCTCCTGCTCTCTGCAGGGCACGGACGGGTCACTGGAGTCCTGCACAGGTCAGGTGACAGATTCAGATCACGTCTCATTCCATAGAGATTATATTTCTGATGAAACAGTGTAGACTAGAAGGAAATACGTTGACTTTCGGTATCAATTTCCATCCGTTTTTAAGATTCAATTTTCATGACTTTTGCAGGTCTTTCACTGACGATAGAGACGGTTGATATAAAGCCATGATGCAAATAAATCTACTCATCTACATGTGTGCAGCTGTGAGTCTCACAGGAAACAGCACCTGATCTTTCAGGATGTGGGAAGCGCTGGTCCTGTTCCCAGTTTGGTCTTTAGTGGGTTTTCTCGTCTCACGGACACTGACGTTCTCCTGAACCGCTGGAAAACTTTCATGACAGACACAGATGACGAAAGCATCAAATGAACAGTCGCCTCAGACTCAGAAGAAATCAACTTGTTAATTCTGATTCTTTCAGATGAAAAGACAAATACGATTCTTTAAAGTCGTCTCATGAACTGATCAGACGTTCTCAGGTGTGTTTAACTGAAGTGTGTGTGTCTTCATTACCTGCTGAGCTGAGGGCCATAGCGCAGGGCTTCTGCAGCGCCGCATGCAGCTGTACACGCATCTGTGATGCCGCTTTCAGCAGAGCAGGAGTCTGAAGCAGCGCAGTCCCTGAACACACACACACACACCACATCAGCCCATCACACATACACACACACACGTCAGCCCATCACACACACACACACCACGTCAGCCCATCACACACACACACACACACACACACAACCCCCCCCACACACACACACACACACACACACACACACACACGCCAGCCCATCACACACACACACACACACGCCAGCCCATCACACACACACACGCCAGCCCATCACACAAACACACACACACCACGTCAGCCCATCACACACACACACACACGCCAGCCCATCACACACACACACACCACACACACACCCATCAGCCCAACACACACACACACACGCCAGCCCATCACACACACACCACATCAGCCCATAACACACACACACACACACACGCGCCAGCCCATCACACACACACACCACATCAGCCCATCACACACACACACACAATCAGCCCATCACACAAACACACCACATCAGCCCATCACACACACACACACACACCACACACACCACACACACACACACACACGCCAGCCCATCACACACACACCACATCAGCCCATCACACACACACACCACATCAGCCCATCACACACACACACACACACACACACACACACACCAGCCCATCACACACACACCACATCAGCCCATCACACACACCACACACACACACACACACACACACACACCCAGCCCCATCACACACACACCACATCAGCCCATCACACACAAACAAAAAACCAGCCCAACACACACACACCACATCAGCCCATCACACACACACACACAAACACACAC
>NC_056573.1:1307575-1395075 GCF_018340385.1 Cyprinus carpio
CACACACACACACACACAGAGAGAGAGGATATCACACACACACACACACAGAGAGAGAGAGGATATCACACTCACACACACACACACACAGAGAGAGAGAGGATATCACACACACACACACACACAGAGAGAGAGAGAGTCATCACTCACACACACACACACACAGAGAGAGAGGATATCACACACACACACACACACACAGAGAGAGAGAGGATATCACACACACACACACACAGAGAGAGAGAGGATATCACTCACACACACACACAGAGAGAGAGAGGATATCACACTCACACACACACACAGGACATATCACTCACACACACACACAGAGAGAGAGATATCACACACACACACACACAGAGAGAGAGAATATCACACACACACACACACACACAGAGAGAGAGAGGATATCACACACACACACACACACACAGAGAGAGGATATCTCACCTCACACACACACACAGAGAGAGAGAGGATATCACACACACACACACACAGAGAGAGAGAGGATATCACTCACACACACACAGAGAGAGAATATCACACACACACACACACAGAGAGAGAGAGAATATCACACACACACACACACACACAGAGAGAGAGGATATCACAGTGGACTTTGAACGATTAGGTTAAAACACAAACACACACACACACACACAGAGAAAGAAAAACATCTTAAGTGTGCAGAATAACATAAGTGGACTTTGAACGATTAGGTAATTGTGCCATCAATAATTGTAATCACGATTAAAATTTCGTTTAATTGTGCAGCCCTAACTCACACACACACACACACACACACACAATATCTCTCTCTCTCTCTCTCTCTCTCTCTCACACACACACACACACACACACACAACACTCTCTCTCTCTCACACACACACACACACACACAATCTCTCTCTCTCACTCTCACTCACACACACACACACATACACACAAACGCTAACTCTCACACACACACTCACACTCACTCACACACACCTCAAAATTCCCAACACCACAAAAACACACTCTCTCTCTCTCACACACACAACACAAGAGAGGCAGGTCACCGATAAGAGTCCCACGGAAAGAGCCGGAAAGTTCCCAGACTGCACTTCTGAGCAACAACTCACACACACACACGAGCAGGTGCTGTGATAGAAACCATATTCGTCTATCATGGTATTTAAAGTGTACACTGGTATTATTTGAAGCACTTTTGATCACGTGTCCCTCTCTGTTAGCTGGAGTATTACATGAACACAACACTTCATGAGCTGCGATGAGAGTAACGAAACAGATCCGCGGTCTGTCTAACTGTCCAGATGATCATAAACATTCATAAACATAATCAGATGATCAAAACATTCATAAACATAATCAGATGTTGATCAGACAGTGAGTCAGTCACGCACCAGCAGCAGAGTCCCGACACTGAACACAGCAGCAGCAGCGGGCTCTTCATCCTCCAGCGGCCGAGAGACGCATCATTCCTCCGCGTGTCTGTTCCTCAGAGATACCAGAAGCGATGAACGCTCGCGATAAACGACGCCTCGCCCGCGACAGGACGGACTTTACACCACCGCGCAGCTGCTTTCACACACGCGCTGTTCGTCTAATGTGAGGCGTCAGTAAACTACACATCATCATCATTTAGAGCCTGAAATACAATCGAAGATCCGTCTGAGTCTCTATTAAACGATTAGAGCGATGCCGTGATTAATCATCTTCAGCAGCGCTGAGAAAAACAACACACATCACGTGACCGCGAAGTCAAAGCGCTGTGTGGAAAATATTCTTGATCTACAATCATAATAACACACTTGAAAATACAGTTCAGACCCTAAAAGAACTGGATAAATATTATTTCAAACTCATCTTATCACACCAACTGTCCCGCCCATTTCAGATGCGCTTCCGCTCTTCCTGTTTTTCTGTTCTCTTCCGGTAACTGGCGGAATGACGTCACCGGCTCCCCCTATCTGCTGTTAGTCTGTTTAGTTAATGTATTAGCATAGCTTAGTGATATATTTCTAATTTAACAAGTATAAAATTAGTGCCTAGTAACATTTCTGAATAAAATGTACCATATAAGATATTTTTCTTTGAATTGCAGTTCAACAAATTCCAAATATCACTTAAAAAGTTTGAAGAAGACAGTTATGAACATCACACTACAATATTAAATATTAAATCATAAAGTTTCATTGGTACTTCAGTAAAATCTAGTGATTTTTTAAGTCTCTTCTCAGTTATTATTCATTGATCTTTATAATCAAAACTTAACTTAACCCTAAACTTCAAATAATTTAAATAACCCCTTAAAATTCTGGAAGACGATTAAATCCTTGGCTGGAAACAAAACTGGCATTGAGCTGCCACCATGTATTCTTAAGGACTAACATAAAATATCTGATAAGGCTGAGATGCTTGGCTGTTTTAATGAGCATTTTATTGTCTCTGGTTTATTATTTGATTCCCTCAACACTTCACATCAGAATCATCCTAAAGGTAATTCTCATGATCATTCTGGAGTCAGTAATTCTTTTAGTTTTAAGCCACTTTCAGTTTCAGAAGTGCATAAAGCCCTCACACTTTTAGACATTAGAAAATCGGCTGGTCCTGATAACTTGGAGCCTTATTTTCTACAATTAGCATCTGATTTTATTGCACCGCCTTTGACTTATCTTTTTAATCTTTCTCTGGACACAAATGAAATTCCACTTATATGGAAATCCGCATTTGTTTTTCCTCTGTTAAAAGGAGGCGACCAGACTGTTTTAAAGAACTATAGACCCATATCGAAACTGTCTGTCCTGGCCAAGGTTATGGAAACACTGGTGAATGAACAATTGAAAGAGTTTCTAACTATCAACAATATTCTGTCTAATTTTCAATCAGGTTTTCGTAAAAAACACAGCACAACTACAGCAGCCCTAAAAGTAGTAAATGATTTTATTGACTCTTTAGATAAAAACACAACATTGCGCAGCTCTCTTCATTGACCTATCGAAGGCTTTTGATACTGTGGATCATGCAATATTAAAACAAAGACTTCTCAGTGTCGGGTTGTCAGAACATACAGTTTGCTGGTTTGACAACTATCTATCAGGTAGATCCCAGTGCGTACAGGCAGATGGTCTCACTTCAAGCCCTCTTAGTATATCCAAGGGTGTGCTCCAGGGGTCAGTGCTGGGACCACTTCTATTTATTTTATATATCAACAATCTTGATCAAAATGTTTACAACAAGCTTTCATTTTTATGCTGATGATACTGTGATATACTGCTCTGCATCAACTCCAAACCAAGCTCTTTGTCAGCTTCAACTTGCTTTTGATACTGTACAACGTACCTTGTTCGATTTAAAACTTGTTTTGAATGACGACAAAAACAAAACTTATGTTGTTCTCAAATGCAAAATCAAAGTCACGGAACCTTCTACCCATCACTACTTCTCAGGGCTCCGAGATTGAGTCTGTATCTCAATTCAAGTATCTTGGTATCCTAATTGATGATTCACTTTCTTTTAAACCTCACATTCAACAGTTGGTAAAAAAACTAAAGTTGAAATTGGGTTTTGTATTTTAAGAAACAAGTCATGTTTTTCCTTTGAGGCCAAAAGGAGGCTTGTTGCTGCCACTTTCTTGTCAGTGCTGGACTATGGCGATGTTATATACATGAATACTTCCATCACAAGCTTGAAACTGTTGGATACTGTTTATCATGGAGCTCTTAGGTTTATCACAAACTTTAGAGCACTTACTCATCACTGTTCTTTGTATGATTGGGTTGGTTGGTCTGCATTGTCCACCCGTAGACTTAATCATTGGTAAATTTTTATCTATAAGGCAATTCTTGGTCTACTTCCCCCATACCTCCAATCTTATATTGAAAAGAAAAGTACAGGAAGATATTGTCTTCGTTCTGAGGACTTATTATTATTATCTGTCCCTCAAGTCCGGACCGAATTGGGAAAAGGGGCGGTCAAGTATGCGGCCTCCTGCACTTGGAATCAGCTGCAAAATGTCCTGAATCTTAAGGAGCCAGTTTCATTGGTTGATTTTAAATTACTTTTAAATAACATGTAAAGCTACACAAATTGGCTGTAGATGTTATGACTGACTCAGTTATGACGGACGATCCTTGCTGTTGCTTATCGCTTGCGATAATATGTGAAATCCTTTTTTCTTATGACTTTATAATTATTTATTACTTGTACAAATTGTTATATGTTGATGTTATATGTTATATGTTTTTATGTTTGTAATCTTGTTAATTGTGCTGCTGCCTGTTTTGGCCAGGACGCTCTTGGAAAAGAGATTTTTAATCTCAATGAGTTTTATTCTGGTTAAATAAAGGTAATAAATAAATAAATAAATAATTATAGTCAAAATCCGCTGTTACTTCTATAATTTAATAATATAGTATAGTCTGTGGTTTACTTACACTGTAAACCTAAATAAAAATTTGAGGTAATCAGTTCCCTATCGAAACGGTCTCTTACATTGCATTCATCACACTTGGGGAATCTCCATTCACCTCAGAATACTAAACCCCTGTTAACATTTGTACAGCTGCATTCACCAGAATCTTTCTCCTTCAGCGTGAAGATCATCTCCTCGCTGGACTCTGATGACAAAGGCCTCCAGGTGACCCATCCCTGTGTCTCAGCTGTGGACCCCTGGCTTGTATCAGACAGGTGTCCTCTTGGGACTGGCCTCCAGATGGAAGGTTGTTATGACAGATGTCTAAAAACTTGGGTTAGGGAGCTCTGTGCCAGCACATCAACTGTCTTGAGATGATGGCAGTATTTCAGGCCCTCAGAACCCTCCTGCCAGCCCTGAAGGGGTACCTCTTTGTCCGTTCGACTACGACATTGGTGGCCTTTATAAATCTCCAGGGCAGCCTCAGGTTGCTGTCTCTTACAAAATGGCAAGACACCTCCTCCTCTGGGCTCCTTGAGGACAGTGCTGGCCCACAAATGGCTGAAGGTCCTCCTGTACGCCTTTCCTCCGGCCGCTCTGCTCCCTCAGGTCAACAGACAGGTAAGAGAGACTGGATGCTCCGTGCTACCGGTAGCTCCAGTTGTGGTTCCTCGACCGGATACAGCTGTCACCGACAGCTGAGGGAAGTCCTCCTCTCTCAAGCGAGAGGTTCCCTGCTGCATCCCCAACCTGAGTTGTGGAGTCTGTGCAGCTCCCCGTGAAGGTAGACAAAACTATAACAACATTCTGTCCTTTTCAAAAGAGCTGCTGGATAAGGGGTGCACACCTTCCATACTTAAAGTATATGTGATGTCTATCGCGATAAACCACGCTCTCATGGCCTGCCAATCTGTAGGAAGACACGACCTGGTCGCCAAGTTCTTGAGGGGAGCCAGGAGACTTAACTCGTCCCGCCCTCATAGTACTTGGGATCTGTCTACGGTCCTCAGGCCCATTTGAGCCCCTCAAAGTTGCTTAAGTTGCTTAAGACTGCCCTGCTGCTAGCTTTGCTCTGTGAGCACTTTCTTTTTGGAGTTAGGGTCAAATGACTGTAAGATCATCCTCAAACCCAAGCTAGGTTACAAACCTAAAGTGCTCTCTACTCCATTCAGCACGCAGCTTATCGACATACTCATAGATCGATTACAAAACTATACAGGTATTCAAGGGCAGGCTTTAAGGTGGTTTAGATCCTACCTGTCCGATCACTACCACTTTGTTTATTTAAATTTGGAGTCATCTCAGTTATTGCCAGTAAAATATGGAGTACCACAAGGATCTGTCCTAGGTCCGAAACATACCAATTTGAAAAACTCAAGGTTAGACTATTGTAATGCTTTATTGGGTGGTTGTTCTGCACGCTTAATAAACAAACTCCAATTAGTCCAAAATTCAGCAGCTAGAGTTCTTACTAGAACCAGGAAGTATGATCATATTAGCCCGGTCCTGTCAACACTGCACTGGCTCCCTATCAAACATCGTATAGATTTTAAAATCTTGCTTATTACTTATAAAGCCCTGAATGGTTTAGCACCTCAGTATTTGAACGTGCTCTTGTTACATTATAGTTCTCCACGTCCGCTCCGTTCTAAAACTCTGGCAATTTGATAATACCTAGAATATCAAAGTCAACTGCGGGCGGCAGATCCTTTTCCTATTTAGTGCCTAAACTCTGGAATAACCTACCTTACATTGTTCGGGAGGCAGACACACTGCAGTTTAAATCTAGATTAAAGACCTATCTCTTTAACCTGGCTTACACATAACACACTAATACACTTCTTATATCCAAATCCGTTAAAGAATTTCTAGGCTGCATTAATTAGGTAAACCGGAACACTTCCCATAACACCCGATGTACTTGCTACATCGTTAGAAGAATGGCATCTACGCTAATATTAGTCTGTTTCTCTCTTATTCCGAGGTCACCATAGCCACCAGATCCAGTCTGTATCCAGATCAGAGGGTCCCTGCAGTCACCCGGATACAGTACTGTATCCAGCCCAGATGGTGGATCAGCACCTAGAAAGGACCTCTACAGCCCTGAAAGACACCGGAGACCAGGACAACTAGAGCCCCAGAGACAGATCCCCTGTAAAGACCTTGTCTCAGACGACCACCGGGACAAGACCACAGGAAACAGATGATTCTTCTGCACAATCTGCCTTTCTGCAACCTGGAATTGAAATGCTGGTTTCGTCTGGTCAGAGGAGAACTGGCCCCCCGACTGAGCCTGGTTTCTCCCACGCTGGCTTTCCTACATTCTGACACTTAATTAACATCCATACCTTGCCGCTGTTGCCTCTGGCTTGCTTAGTTGGGGACACTTCATTTACAGCGATATCGTTTGACTTGATTGCAAATGATTGCACAGATACTATTTAAACTGAACTGAGCTGCATGATGACATCACTGAATTCAGTGATGAACTGCTTTAACTGTCAATTTGCATTACTGACACACTGTGTTCCTAATTAATGTTGTTCAGTTGCTTTGACACAATCTGTTTTGTATAAAGCGCTATATAAATAAAGGTGACTTGACTTGAATACTTACCTGTTTCTGTATTTTTGTAAATTAACCTCAAACTCATGATCATGGACTTCTTCTGTTGCAGAGCTCTGTCAGGCCTGAGTTAGTGTGAAATAATATTGAGTAATTAAATAATGTGGAGTAACCTGAAATAATCGGTGTTCAAAGTTTGGAGCTCTGCTGTATCTAGATAACTTACATATGCACTGTTATTTAGAGGCTGTCCTTTCATCATCTCACCTTGTGTTTGTGTGTTAAAGTGGTTTTGCTGAGCTTTCAGAAGTTTATGATGTTTGCCTGCTATGTGGTCATTGTGTTTGCCTTTAATTTATGAGCTGTGCAGGTCTGTTTTTGTCTTAAAGGGGTCTTATTATGCTCTTTTACAAAGTCTTGATTTTGTTTTGGGGTTGTACGAGAACAGGCTCTCATACTAATTTTTCACATATACATAAATTTGTTAGCTGGGCCAGCATGTGCTGTGATTACAGCTGGGACAGCGTCTGTGCTGTGATTGGTTAGCTGGACCAGTGTGTGTGTTGTGATTGGTTACCTGGACCAGTGTGTGCTGTGATTGGTTAGCTGGGACAGCGTGTGCTGTGATTGGTTAGCTGGGCCAGCGTGTGCTGTGATTGGTTAGCTGGGACAGCGTGTGCTGTGATTGGTTAGCTGGGCCAGCGTGTGCTGTGATTGGTTAGCTGGGCCAGCGTGTGCTGTGATTGGTTAGCTTGGCCAGTGTATGCTGTGATAAGCTAGCTGGGCCAGCTTGTGTTGTGATTGGTTAGCTGGGACAGCGTGTTTTGTGATTGGTTAGCTGGGCCAGTGTTTGTTGTGATTGGTTAGCTGGGCCAACATGTGTTGTGATTGGTTAGCTGGGACAGCGTGTGCTGTGATTGGTTAGCTGGGCCAACATGTGTTGTGATTGGTTAGCTGGGACAGCGTGTGCTGTGATTGGTTAGCTGGGCCAGCATGTGCTGTGATTGGTTAGCTGGGCCAGCGTGTGCTGTGATTGGTTAGCTTGGCCAGTGTATGCTGTGATAAGCTAGCTGGGCCAGCTTGTGTTGTGATTGGTTAGCTGGGACAGCGTGTTTTGTGATTGGTTAGCTTTGCCAGTGTTTGTTGTGATTGGTTAGCTGGGCCAGCATGTGCTGTGATTGGTTAGCTGGGCCAGTGTGTGCTGTGATTGGCTCCATTCGCGTGTTTTTGTGACAGTTTATCTGGGCCAGTGTGTGCTGTGATTGGCTCCATTCGGTGCCTGGTCGGGAAATGTCACCCACCTGACCATAGCCACATACTAAAAACACCACTGTAAATATTGCATCAAAATCAAATCAATTAGAGAGCGATTTAAACCCGGATGACTGTAACCACTCTAAGTTTGTCTGTCTTGGGAAAGCTAGCGTGTCTCTGATATAGTGATAACACTCGCTGCCTTCTCTAGTGCAGCTCAACCAGGTCTCGTCCCATTTGTCAAAATTTGTGATGTCATAAATCCCCGAAAATATGCAGTGTAGTACAAACGAGTGGTTCGTTGTAGTTTTTGAAAAGTGATTTCTCTTAAATATCTCCATTTGAAGTGGACTTTGAGCTTTGTAACTTTGCAGACCTTTTTTTATTCTCAAACAGCAACATTACAGACTAACTAAAGTTGAAAAAGCATAATAGGACCCCTTTAATTCATAATTTTCTCATCAACCTTACCAGAGTTTTGTTTAAGCAAATTACATAAACTGTCAATCTGTAACCTCTTGACTTAGTCCTATCTAAAAGGAATGCTTAGAAAAATGTTAATTTTGTAGTTGAACCTCTGAAGAACAGACACGTGTCAGGAGTTTCATTTCAGATCAGTCTATTCTCAAATCAAAATGTTATGAGCGACTGAAATTAGCAGAACAGCTTCTTTGTTAAAAACATGAAACCGACAACTGGGCTTTTAAAAGAGCGTTTATATCACCATCCACATGAAGCATACAGGAATTAAACACTGCAAATTCTCACTTGATTTTATTTTCCATAGTCGATTTTATTTCATACATATAGAGGTACAGTACATCAAGCCATAATGAAACACAGAAAGAGTGAGACGCTCCTGTTATTTCCTGCTGCGAAACTCTCAAATCTAGACTCGTCCCACATTTAAAACTATGCAACTGTCTGCTGGAAGAGAGATTCTGAGAACACATTTCTGAAGAGTAAATAAACAGCTAAAGCACATTTTCCAGCATTTCGTTTCAATAACATCATATGAATGTATTATTATAATGTGTAACTGCTGTATCAACCTCAGATCTGATCTAAAACAAACGCCAATCTCATCAGCTCACTGACAAAGTAAAAGTTTCTAAAATACTTCATTTGTGCATAGCTATAGTCTGAGTGACTAACATAAAGAACACAAACATCGCTGTCTGATGAGCAGAAGTCAGAGAGAGATGTTTCTGAAGAGTCGGACCATCATGATGCTCTAGCTGCAGGTTTCTATGCTGCGCTCATGAGAAATCCTGCTCCATTCAGTCTCTGTCCCTGCTCTCTAGCTCCTGTGTGTTTAGTTTCATCCCTTCACAGGGCAGTTTAAATGTCATAGACTATTAAATTAAATACTGCATGACACACCATTACATCCATTTGAACAGCCTCTGATTCACAAACATCCATATATTCATGTGTTTAATAATGAACGTTAAAATACATCAGCGTTTCCCAACAGTCCCTGCATACTTGTCTTACATTCCTTATGAAGTCCTTTTTAAGAATGCTATAATATTATTTTCAAAAGAAGAGTTTGTCTTGTAATTACTTAACATGAGTACAGTAGCAAATGAACATCATCAATGCTTAAACATCACTAATCCAATGAACAGACGAGAGAGACGACACAAAACTACTGTTAGATTTATTGCAAAGTAATGGGATGATGTTCTGGATAATTGTGTTGTATTTATCTGAAACACATACAGTACATATAGTTGATTTTCTACACAGCAGAACAGGTGTATACTGTAGTTCCAGGGACTTGGATTAAACATCATCGGCTAAAATGGCAAGCAGGTGGCGCTATTCGAGAAGATGAATACATTTCATATTCTGGTGCTTGTATGAGTGTTAGCCGACAATGAGGACTACAGATGTAACAACAAAACGGATGTTCACAACTAAGAGAAATAAAGTTCTCTGAGCATTTTTAATGACAAACAACATTAAGAAATAAAAACATTAATAATTTAAATGTTAAAACACAAATATTACATAACCTTAAACTATTTTACACGATTATCTTTTAATTTAGCCACAAACACACACACACACACACTTCCCAGCTTGCAATAAGATATATCGCTCACACACTAAGGTATAATGTGACACAAGTATGTGGACACGCATATCAACAGCCTAAAATAAACAAGCATGCATCGCTAGAAACATCACTGCTGTGCTGCACGCTTTAAGGAAGGGGAAGCACAGCACTGCCACGAACGATTCACCACGGCGGGGTTAGGGTGAAGACTAGAAGAGGATAGACTCGATGAGACTCTGAACCAGACTGAACCACAGGCACTGACAGACGACACACAGCGAGCCGCACACGTGACGGGGAAGCATCACTGGGACATGCAGGGATTCAGAGCTTCAGTACGGGACAGACGCAGAGAATGGCTCTGGAAAAACGGGTTCCAGCAGAAAGGGAAACGGCCTCTTAAGGGGGAACCTGTCTGGTCGGGGAAGGTGGAGGACGACGGCTGTGTTAGAAGAAGAAGAAGAAGAAGACAGTGGTGCATGACAGCAGAAGCGTTGAGGAAGGCATAGGATGGTGGGACAAGAGACAAAAAAGACAGAATTAGTATCTGTAAGCAGTGTAGCATTATAAGACAGACCTTATTTGCTGACATGTTAATATATGTATATATATATATATGCAGAGGCGTACCGCACATCTTAAAGCTTTGACCGTTTTTTTCTTTAAAAATATCTGGGCCGGGTTTCCTAATAACGATTGATCTTAGCTCTTAAGAGCGTTTTCTACGAGTCATTTTACGATTGTTCGTTATTGTTTCCAAAAATGCACTTAACACAATCACACGTAGCTGTGCTTTAAGTGCTACTTAGGAGTCGCTGTCCGTTTGTCAAGTGCTGAAATGTCCCCTTATAGAATGGTTCGTAATTGTAGTAGCCTACTACAGGCACGTTTATTGAAATGTAAACCTAATGCGGCGTTCTAGACAACTTGGAAATAATAACTATAATACAAAATTATTATAATACAATATTATTATATTATAATTTACATAATAATATACTTTATACAAATATATACATATATCATAGTACTACAGTATATAATATAGAGACGTTATTTCCGGGTCCAATACATTGCTTGTTTTCGTGGATGTCAGCAAGTCATTGACATACCCCCCCCCCCCACCCCCCCACTCCAAGTCTTTGACGCATATTTCCTACATATTTTTTTTTATTAGTTTCATTTTTCAGTCATTTAATTTAGATGTGTATTTCTATTTTTTCTGCCCTTTTTAATTAGTTAATATACACTCACCTAAAGGATTATTAGGAACACCATACTAATACTGTGTTTGACCTCCTTTCGCCTTCAGAACTGCCTTAATTCTACGTGGCATTGATTCAACAAGGTGCTGAAAGGACTCTTTAGAAATGTTGGCCCATATTGACAGGATAGCATCTTGCAGTTGATGGAGATTTGTGGGATGCACATCCAAGGCACGAAGCTCCCGTTCCACCACATCCCAAAGATGCTCTATTGGGTTGAGATCTGGTGACTGTCTGGGCCATTTTTAGTACAGTGAACTCATTGTCATGTTCAAGAAACCAATTTGAAATGATTCGAGCTTTGTGACATGGTGCATTATCCTGCTGGAAGTAGCCATCAGAGGATGGGTACATGGTGGTCTTAAAGGGATGGACATGGTCAGAAACAATGCTCAGGTAGGCCGTGGCATTTAAACGATGCCCAATTGGCACTAAGGGGCCTAAAGTGTGCCAAGAAAAACATCCCCACACCATTACACCACCACCACCAGCCTGCACAGTGGTAAATAAGGCATGATGGATCCATGTTCTCATTCTGTTTACACCAAATTCTGACTCTACCATCTGAATGTCTCAACAGAAATCGAGACTCATCAGACCAGGCAACATTTTTTCCAGTCTTCAAATGTCCAATTTTGGTGAGCTAGTGCAAATTTTAGCCTCTTTTTCCTATTTGTAGTGGAGATGAGTGTTACCTGGTGGGGTCTTCTGCTGTTGTAGCCCATCCGGCTCAAGGTTGTGTGTGTTTGTGGCTTTACAAATGCTTTGCTGCATACCTCGGTTGTAACGAGTGGTTATTTCAGTCAAAGTTGCTCTTCTATCAGCTTGAATAAGTCGGCCCATTCTCCTCTGACCTCTAGAATCAACAAGGCATTTTCGCCCACAGGACTGCTGCATACTGGATGTTTTTCCCCTTTTCACACCATTCTTTGTAAACCCTAGAAATGGTTGTGTGTGAAAATCCCAGTAACTGAGCAGATTGTGAAATACTCAGACCGGCCCGTCTGGCACCAACAACCATGCCACGCTCAAATTGCTTAAATCACCTTTCTTTCCCATTCTGACATTCAGTTTGGAGTTCAGGAGATTGTCTTGACCAGGACCACACCCCAAATGCATTGAAGCAACTGCCATGTGATTGGTTGATTAGATAATTGCATTAATGAGAAATTGAACAGGTGTTCCTAATAATCCTTTAGGTGAGTGTATGTATATATATTCATTTCCAAAAAAAAGCAAAAAAAAAAAAAAAACCAACAAAAAACGAGTAATAAAGTGTACAATAAAGTACAATCAAATCCTTATATTATACACATTGCACTTGAATAAACTTAAAGGTGTAATCTGGTGATTGTCCTGCAGGTGACCGCATAAATCTGTCTTATGCACTTACGATGCACTTAGGGCTTTACGATTACTCCAGAGCACTCGTAATATAAGATGATTTTCAAGTACTACTTAAGTTACGATGCTTTTGGGAAACAGACCGTAATATTAAGATCAGTCGTACAATCGTTTTTACGAACTTCTTAGGCTTTCAAAGCTTTTGGGAAACTCAGCTCTGAAAATCTAGAAAAGATGATGCTGGCTATGACTAAGCGCAATTTAGGCTATGAAATCAAGACTCTCTTCATGATGCTCTTTTTTTCTCAATGCTTTACTTTATTATTATTGTTATTATAATTATTTGCAAAGACAAATTAAAAAAATTACGCTTAACATTTTTTCTACTCAAACCGGTATCAGAACGGTAATAATACAGAAAAAAGCATGAACAGAAACCAGTAAAATACCGATTCTGCTCGGAGTGAACCGATTTTTTTTCTCTCTCTCGTTTTTAAGCCCTGCTTAAAGCATACGGAGCCCCGCACATTCGTGAGCACTAATATTCTCATTTTACTAAATTGTGTGCACGATATTACTAAATCTTGGCCAGAATTTAGTTAATCAAATCAACGAACGAATTATTATATCGTGCGCACAATTTACTTAAAAGGAGGAAGGGAACAAGTTAGTAAGTTGTGTGCACGATTTAGGAAAATGAGGGAACAAATTATATTGTGCACACGCTTTACTATTTTTTTTCCTGCATGTCAAATGTGGAGCTCCGTACATGAGCCACTTTAAGCGTAAAAATATCCACTTCGATTAAGGTGTGGTTGTTTTAGAACTGGGGCTGCGGGGGTGTCCCGTACGCCACTGTATATATGGTCATATGAATGCTGCTCTAGTACTGGAATTGCAATTTAGTGCTCTTGTGAAAACTGGTAGTACTAGTGTAGTGCACGATTGTAGAGCGTTTAACAAAGGTATGAAAACAGGGACGAGAGTAAAGTATGCAAACGCTAGTGTAAGCAAGTATGTACTGCACTCTCAGCATTGCCTCGAGGTTTGCTATAGCGAGCATTAGTGTAAAACCTCTTCTTCTCCATCAGCTCAACCAATGCTGAGCAAGATTGTTGCAAGAAACTTCCTTTAGTATCGAGCTTTGTTTATGCCACAGTTGGACTCCATTCTACAATATGTGCACTTATATGTACTAAAGAAAGTAATGTAATATAAGGTAAATACATGGGTTAAGGTTAGGTTGAGGGGTTCAGGGTTAGTGCCTAGTTATTACCCAGTTATTTAAATTACTATAACAAGAACATAGTATATGCATGCAGAACAAAACCGTAAATTTAAGTCTTACTACAACAAGTATATGCAAATGAACTGCACACTTGCAATGCACTGGACAAGCATTCGAGCATGTGTTTGTGTACCTGCGAGGAATATTTTAATGCGACTAGAAATGCATGTAGTAAGTAAAGAGATCAGAGGTGTGAGAGAAAGGCGTTCAGAAGGAAACATCTTACCTGGGAATGCTGGGAGGCGCTCGGTTGGGCCGGCTGGGAACCTGTGGGCTGTCAGCGCTGGTATTCAAGGGCCCTAACGGTCCGGGCCGAGACGGAGGCGGAGGAGCACCTCTACCAGCAGGTCTCTGTCCCGCAGACATCCTGCGCGGAGCCGTGGGGCTCGGAGGAGGAGACCTGCAGAAACCAACAGAGACGCTCACAGCGAAGAGGGAGAGAGAGCCCTACAGTGGTAGAAAACTACACAGCACTGTCCTGTCAGAACTCCTGAGAGAACTGCTCTCTACTAGCTTTCTGTCACAGAACATTCTGACTCCGCTTCACGGAGACCCACGGCCCATCACTGAAACTAATAAAGCTCTAACTCATCTAACCAGACCTGTCCGCTGCCTTCAGCATGCTAATCTCTGAGCACAGGAACAGCTCTTCACTGGCAAGAACAGAGGACTTAAAACTTGAGTTTTCTTTCATTACTTCTCTGCGGCACGTTCTGTTCCTCGGATGAGACGGTCAAATCGCTGGTCACTTCAGTGCATCGAAAGGTGGATGCAGTGGCATGTCAGAGAAAGTGTGTGGAGAGAAGCTGGTGAGCACTGTAAAGCTCGAGGAGCGTTCAGAGGTAGTAGATCTTCACCAGAAGCATTCATTCTGTAGCTCTTGCCAGGTTTCCCACCAGAACGGAGTAGGTACAAGTACTTAAGTACTCAGTACAAGACTCTAAAAAGCACCGTCCTTCAGGCGAGCTCTCACAGGGTCACGCAGGGTATCTAAAGGATTTTTAAGCTCAAATTTAAGACCCGCATAAATAAAATGAATACCATATTAACACGGTAGGGCTAAACTGCAAAATGACTGTAAAAAGCATGATTTACAGTTCAAATAGAGGTTTACACAAAAACAAAAAAGTTTTATAAAATGATAAACTTCAACATTTCGGTCTTTGAACAGTTTTTAAGAAAATCGAGTCAAAAGTTAAACAATTATTATCAATCATTATATTAATGAAATAACATATAAAAATATATTTTACGGTCTTAAGATTTTTATAATGCATCCTCTTCCTGTCAATCCACCAGTATATATTTACAGCTCTGCGTGTTTGCTGCGTAAAAACACGGGTGGATTTTCACATTGTTCTGAACAAAAACAGCAGACGGGATTATTGGAAATGCACATTCATTCTCTGCCAGCAGGTGGCGCTGTCTGATCTGCAGAAATACAGCAGTTTCCCCGGTTTTTATTCAAAGAAATCATAACCTTTTTAAGCTTTAATCGTCACATTAAGCCGTATCACAATTCTCGTCTTTCCATCCCGAAATTTAAGATATCCTGAAATCATTATTAAGACTTTCGTGTACCATTTAAGACTTTTTATGGCCTTAAATTTGACCTGCGGAAACCCTGTAATAAAAATTCCAGGTTGTCTCATGAAAGAGCAGGCATTCTGTTTCCATCATGGATCCTCCTCATCATCTGACAGCTGCTGTGCTGTGGCTGATCTAGGGCTCTATCGGTCGAGGAGATTATCCCTCACTCCAGGTAACGTGCTTTGAATGTGTGAAAAGCTCTATATAAATGTAACTAAAAATGTTAGTTTCATAAGGTGAAAAAGGACTCCTGAGATGAGGAGAAGCTGGAGAGGAAGAGCCTTAATTATAAATACCTAAATTACGACCTATGCTCTCAATGTCAAATGCAGAAATGTTAATCCATGTTTTATGCGTTTATGACCTCAAGGTTAGATTATTGTAATGCTCTATTGGGTGGTTGTTCTGCACGCTTAATAAACAAACTCCAGTTAGTCCAAAATGCAGTAGCTAGAGTTCTAGCGTACTAGAACCAGGAAGTATGATCATATTAGCCCGGTCCTGTCAACACTGCACTGGCTCCCTATCAAACATCGTATAGATTTTAAAATCTTGCTTTTTACTTATAAAGCCCTGAATGGTTTAGCACCTCAGTATTTGAACGAGCTCTTGTTACATTATAATCCTCCACATCCGCTGCGTTCTCAAAACTCTGGCAATTTGATAATACCTAGAATATCAAAGTCAACTGCGGGCGGCAGATCCTTCTCCTATTTAGCGCCCAAACTCTGGAATAACCTACCTAACATTGTTCGGGAGGCAGACACACTCTTGCAGTTTAAATCTAGATTAAAGACCCATCTCTTTAACCTGGCTTACACATAACAACATAATACGCTTCTAATATCCAAATCCATTAAAGGATTTTTAGGCTGCATTAATTAGGTAAACCGGAACCGGGAACACTTCCTATAACACCCGATGTACTTGCTACATCATTAGAAGAATGGCATCTACGCTAATATTAGTCTGTTTCTCTCTTATAAGCGAGGTCACCGTAGCCACCAGATCCAGTACGTATCCCACCCAGATGGATGGATAAGCACCCAGATGGTGGATAGAAAGGACCTCTACAGCCCTGAAAGACAGCGGAGACCAGGACTAGAGCCCCAGAGACAGATCCCCTGTAAAGACCTTGTCTCAGACGACCACCGGGACAAGACCACAGGAAACAGATTATTCTTCTGCACAATCTGACTTTGCTGCAGCCTGGAATTGAACTGCTGGTTTCGTCTGGCCAGAGGAGAACTGGCCCCCGACTGAGCCTGGTTTCTCCCAAGGTTTTTTCTCCATTCTGTCACCGATGGAGTTTTGCTTCCTCTGGTTTGCTTAGTTGGGGACACTTCATTTCCAGTGATATCGTCGACTTGATTGCACAGATTACTATTTAAACTGAACTGAGCTGGATGATAACGTCACTGAATTCAATGATGAACTGCCTTTAACAGAAAATTGAGTGTTTACTTTTGTCATTTTGCATTATTGACAGACTATTTTCCTATTTAATACTGTAAAGCTGCTTTGACACAATCTGTATTGTTAAAAGCACTATATTAATAAAGGTGACTTGACTTGACTTAATCAGCTTCAGTCTGTAGTCAACCGCCCAGAGTTTGGCATTTTGGTAGGAATTGTATACTTTTTGAGGTCAAGCGACTCGACCACATTAACCTCCAGAGGCAGGGTGTGCCGCTCCACAGCAGCTGAAGTACACAAGCGAATGCGGTGTTTGTTGGTCAAATAAGAAAGTGCTTTAACAGAACAGCAGCACAACCTCCTCACTTCACACAAGCTCCCATTGAGTCTTTCAAGGATGAGGCAACCAATAAATGATGCCAGATCAGAGCTCACTGGCGCATGATCTGCAGCTCTGGATCTTCCTGTGCTTTACTCAGATCAGACAGAGAAGAGCCGTTACCTGCGAGAGCCGCCCGCGCCCGCATGCAGCCAGGAGTTATCCACCGGCGGAGGCAGCGGTGTGGAGATGGTGGTGGTGGAGATGTCTCCGATGATGGCCAGCGCTTCTTTCAGAGCGTGGTGTGTGCGCAGAACCTCCTCTCTCCGCTGCACCTGCTCCTGAGACTCGTCCATCAGTGCGTTCTGATCCCCAGCAGAGTACAGCTGCGCCAGGAGCTCCGCGTTAATGAAGTCTTTCACTTCGGAAGAGGAGTGATGCTAATTAGTCAGATTATCATGACAACACACTCACTCGTGTCTTTCCTCTACTGTACTTCTGCTGTGGCCTCAAAAATATCTGGAGACTTGAGCCACAATTAAAGATGTAAGCATGTCTTTACAGGATTCAACGACATGCACGGCGTTTATTTTCAAGTCACAAACACACCCTTTAAAACATTTACAAGTGAACTTTGTTAGGTTTTATGAATATAAAATAGTCAACCAGACACTTTCTTTTTGCCAGATGTTGTGTTTGGTGCTAGTTAATGCTCTGAAGTACACCTGAGTGACCCTGAGGAGATCTGACCTCATTCATCCAGAGACCAGCTGCTAAGAAATGAGTGCGTCAGAGAAGAACAGCTCCAGCTCAGATTACATCTGGTTTGACACTTTATATCTAATGCAATGAAATTCAGACATTTTTAAGTGTGACTTTAATGACCAAACACTTTTTGGGGACGCTGTATTTATATATATATATACACTAGTGCTGTCAAAATTAGCATGTTAATGCATGTGATTTTGACATGCTGTCAGGCCATATGGCAGTAAACATGATTTTTCCGTTATACCGCGATCGCTCGCACAAAAACATTATTTAGTGTTAGATAATGTTATTAAATTTCTGTATATTTCCTACTGGCTGAAGGGCACAGCTAAATATGACATTTATTATAATGGTTTTATGTGAAGATTGTTATTTTTGAAGTTATTTTTTAATGGACAGCTCTGAATTATTCTGTAATGTTGAATGGCTATAGTCAATAGTTAAATATTAGGAAAAGAAAATCTATTTCACATCAGTAGTATTATCAGTGATACTCGCCTTCAGTCATAAAAAGACACCATTAAACAAATAATAAAAATATAATGTCTTTATGTGGTTTCTACATTAATTTGAAGATTGAATGTAAAATTATTGCAATATAAAAGTATATTTAAAAATGTTAATGTCAGGTGGGATCAATCGCGATTATTTTCAGAAAAAAATGTGATTAATTAGTTGTTGTTTTTTAATCGACCGACAGCACTAATAATAATGTCAGTAAGTCTTCGCTCAGAATTTTTTTTTTATTTTGCGTATCTAACTCAAATATATTTTGTTATTTGTAGTCTGAACAGCAAAATGTTTTGATTTGTACATATTTATCCTGATATGAACCACATCTACATGGTATTTGAAAATCAATCGAAATGCAAATGCTTTTTAGTTATCCACCTTTTTCTTCAGCGTAGAAGTAAGCCTATGGGTGAGACTTCCGGTTCATTAGCCGCTATCGGTAAATAACAGGAATTACAACATGCAGTAAACGGAAAAAAGGTTTGCACTACAAACCAGTGTGTTCATAATTAAGATAATGCATTAAAATAATATAAGACACACCAACTTTCAATATCAAGCAGCAAAACAAACTGTTTTGTTCAGCCAAAAATAGCTGGACACAGATGAGACCGGAAGCCAGACCCACAGAATTTACAAATGGGCCCATTTTTACAACAAGAAAAAGGTGGATAGTCATGTAGACGGAATGGGATTTTGTGACTTGTATGACACTGTACAAGCTGCAGTAACATCATGAATTCACTCGTTTATGTTCACATGTCACAGTGTTTCAGACAGACGCATGCATGAATGTTAAAGCACAGCAATCACGAGTCAAATCCTCATCTGTCCTCACAGTCACAGAGCATCCTGCTTACGTTATTGATCATCAGGTGCATGATGGTCTTGGGCATGAGGTCACGGATGCATTTGTTGACGATGGCCATGTAGGAGTCCACCAGGTTCCTGATGGTCTCCACCTTCCTCTCCAGCTGAGGGTCCATGGAGAAGTTCTCCGCCGGACCTGAACTCTCGCTCTCCACCTGAGTCCAGGGAGAGAACCAGAAACGATGATGGTTCAGGAATCTGATGTCAGTGGGATGTGAATGTACGTCTGTTACACAGAGAGATATGCAGCAGACACTCACCGCGGCCCTCTCGGGATAAACGCCGGCGCGCAGCAGCGACGCTCTCCAGCTCTCCACCTCCTCCAGAGTGTCACACGCCAGCTCCAGGAAACGGTTGTCCTTGAACACGTTCCTGAGAGAAAGCCAGCCGTCACTCAGAAGAAAAGCACTGAACGCTCTCACCTGTGTGTGAAGAACCTGCTCCAGTCTGACCGCATCAGAAATCATCTCTGAAACCAGGAGCGGAAATGAAGACTGACCTCACACCACTAATAACCAAGAAAGTGATTCCACGACATTGTTCCTCGGTGTTGATGTGGACATTTCTACCCTCATAGAACTGGAATGATTATTAATACTTTAGCGTAAAATGAACGGGTCTTAAGAGTTTCTTATATCCTCTGTTCCTGATGGTGTACTCTCTGAGAACTGATGACATGGAATCAGATCATTTAAAACAGCTCTGACAATTCTATTGAAAACAAAAAGAAAGTGAGAAGTGATTTATTTACCGCTGCTCCGTGTTGAAGATGGCAAACATGTGCTTGCTGGACATGAAGCTTTTCTCCACATCTCTGACCTTCAGATTGTCCAGGGGCAGCATGTACTTCTTCTCTTTCTCCTGTGGGTGCCAGACAAAGCCATGGATCAGCAGTAGAACTAGAAACGAATTACCTCAACCCCTTAATAAAGATGTCATCATGTTCTTTTCATGATAAAAAAAGACTCCTAATGCAGCACCTTCAAGGAATGATATATATACACTGCTAATCTGAGAGAGAAATGGACAAAGGAGAGTTCGATAAACATGTAAAGATAAAGAAATGAAGGAGGAGAATGAAGAGAGACGAGTGCATGTGGAAGTCTTTAGAAATGTGAGGAGAACACAAGTTTAGAAGCGCTTGACTGTTAATGCTTACACTTCACCTCAAAATCAAAAGAAGAAAATATGAAATTACACGTTCATAAAGCTCATTCTAATCATCTTGACAGTATGAATAACATTATTTAATAAAAACCTAAACAATACAGAAATGAAAATATACAACAAAAAATGAAAATATGAATGTATGGAATCTTTTCTTTTGTGTGTAAATATGTAGTATGTTCACATTACAGTAATGACATTTTTGCAGTTTTCTCTATTTTCAAATGAGACAGAACCTCCTGCAGCCCAGAGGACCACCACACATCTGGCTCCTGGAGTGCTGTGAAAGAGCGTCAGGATCCTCATGAAGACAAGAGTGCTGTGAAAGAGCGTCAGGATCCTCATGAAGACAAGCGTCTCGCGCTCCGTCTGCCCAGTGTCCAGACTACCTGTCCACGCCCTCACTAGTGTACAGTAGTCTGCACACTGGTTAGACTGGGTGAGGATAAGCCACCGCAGCGTCCCGGGGAACCGGAGGATGTTTTTCAGTCTTTTCTCCTCGTCTTTGATTTAAGATGCTTTGGCTTCAGTGCTAGTGAAGAGGACGATCATACATGAACACCACACCCTGGACGAGGACACTTCATCTGAAATGCTCAAGAAACGCAGCCGGCACCGAGCTTTTAGCTTCGCCGCACACCAATGTTCATACGAGCTCTGACTGGAATGCTGCGACTTAGAGCTCAACAAACGTTTCATCCAGTTTTCTGTTCAGGTGCTAAACCTCCTGAACAAATCGACTTCAGTGACCAGAGCCATGAAACAACTCAACAATATACACAGCCTAATTAAACAAATGCAGCAAACTTCAGTATTAAAGGTGCCATAGAATGCAAAAATCACTTTTATAAGGTGTTTGTACACAGTTGTGTGGCAGCAGTGTGTGAAAACAACCAGCCTGTAATGGTAAAACCCCCCCACTCATTATTTTATAATCCCAATAAATCATAATCAGTCTCTCCACACTAGCAGTTCCAGATTTCTCACTACTATGATGTTATACTCTGGGAGTGTCCCGCCCATTTGTGACGCTCTCTGCCCTATTAGCATATACACAGCCCTGAGCCTTGCAGGCACAATGTCAGCACCAAAGAGCCATTAAAAGTGTCATGTTTGGATGCACCAGCAAACATAGGAGTCTCCAGACCGCTGAGGACACGGTGGTTACATTCATTTTCGAAGGAAATGTCCCGTAAAAAAAACAGAAAAGTCCTATACGTTTGTGCTAACATTTTACGCCGGACTGCCTCACAGACGAGGAGTTGTGCAAAGATTGCTTCTGAAAGATGGATCGATACCAACGCTTCGTTCACAAACGTCCAGACTCCAGACAAAGTATCACGCCTCATATTTTGTTTTCCGAAAGAGCTTCTTGGCTCTCTGTAAGGCTAATGTTGCTAAAGCTAAGGCATTGTCTCTGCCTGTTTTCACTAATGCTGCCTTCACGTGCTTCCAGAATGATCGTGAATAAGAATGTGTGATAGATAAAAATTGCATTTGGAAGCAATGTGAGGATCAGTAACACGGTCACCACCAGTTAAACCAGAACACCGGTATGTGCCCGCGAGCATGAGCTCTTGAAGCTCCGCCCTCTTCTGAGAAAGGAGGCAGGAGCAGCAGCTCATTTTCATTTAAAGGGGACAAACACAAAAAACATACCCTATAAGTGGCAATTTCAACAAGCTATAAAAAATTATCTGTGGTGTATTTTGAGATAAAACTTCACATACAGACTCTGAGGACATCAGAGAACAATTTAAAATATGTATCAATGCATTCTATGGCACCTTTAAAGTCACAATAATAAAAGCAGAAGAGAGAGAGAGAGTTTGCATTTGTTTAGAGAAATCTGTCATGACATTAGAAGAATGACAAAGACAAGTCAGTACATCTGAACACCGAATCATCTGTCGTGAACCACTGATTTATTTATTTCAGACACACTTTCATTCCTGCAGGGCTCATGCTGCTGGTGTCTGATATCAGTCTGTGTTTCTGTTCAGTTTTCAGTGACGGGGTGACGTGAGGATTTAGGTTGTCATGTGCTGATGGTTTAAGGCTGCCAGCTAAAGAGCCAATGATTCTGACAGCTGCTGCGGAGCACGTGAAGGGTTATTAACATTTTTAAATGAAGTCATCAATCCCTCTCATTCTTCTTACAGAGATGCATTTCAGCATCACACTGACTCCTGATGGATAAAAGCATCCCATAATGCCAGAGGAGCTCACCTCGTCATCTTTGAACCAGGACAGGCTCTCGGCGGTCAGCACGAACCAGTACTCCTTCGCTCCTCCCTTCATGATGCTGATGTTATTGATGGTCAGCCAGCCCTTTCGGATCACCTGACAGATCAAGTGAGACGCGTCACACACAAACACACACTCAGCACAGCAGGGATCAGTGCAGGAGACACACGAATGTGAGTGATGTGAGAAATCAACAGAGAGACACGTAACGGTGACTGAGAGCGCTTCACACAATCCACTGAAGGACTGATATCCGAAATCAGCATGCTATTTAAACTTTCATTAAACAAGTTTGCCTTCATATTTTTACTCCCCGTCATCAAACATCACGTCACTTCTCTAGCTGTACAGCATGAACACAGTGCACTATATAGGGTGAGACACAGCACACTGAATGAATGATTTAATGACTCAAACTCAGTGTAAAACCCCTCCACTAACACGATCAGTGCATCTGTTAAATCAGTGCCTTTAGACGAGCTCACAACCAGCTGCTGCACAACACATTCAAACATTAGTGATAAAATGTTCATTAAACTCTTCTAATCCTGACAGAACAATCATATGTAACATTAATAATGACGAAGCGGCGCTGTGGTTGGATGAAAAGCTCTCTAAGCATTCCGAAAGCAGTATCAGCCAATCAGCATCCAGGATTACAACTGTCTGTATTATCGTTATCATTACTGAATGTTTATTTATTGTTGCAAGAAATGTATAATATGGTAGAAAGTATTCACTCCCCTTCATTTGTTTCACATTTCGTTATGTAAACTTCAAGCATTCCGAAAGTATTCACTCCCCTTCATTTGTTTCACATTTCGTTATGTAAACTGCCTCAAATGACTTTTTCTCATCCATCTCCACTCGGTAACACACAACGACAAAAGAAATAAGAGATCTGTGATGAATTTGTAAATCTATAAAAAGAAAGAAACTGAATCCTCACACTGCAGAAGTGTTGAGTAACTCAGCAGCGAGCTGAAGTCTGCCTGGGTTTGACGTCTCAGGCTCTGCTCATCTGTGTTTGGGGGGTTCTGCTATTCTCTCATGCTCTATAGGGACTGATGGGTGTTTTCAGGCTGATGGGTCACCTCTGTTTCTCCCTCGATCGCTCAGTTTGGTCGGGTGATCAGCTCTAGGAAGAGTTCTGCTTGTTCCAAACCCCTTGCATTATGATTAACAGATGCTATGGGCTCTTTTGTAGTTTTCTTCAGATCTGTGCTTTAACTCAATCCTGTCTTCCTTTGACCCTAACGCTTGATTTTGTCAGCTGTCAGTCCTCATGTGAGTCGTTCCAAATCATGTCCAATCAATCAAATTTGCCACACATTTACTCTAATCAAAGAGTAGAAAAACCTCAAAGATGAAGCAGAGGAATGGGTTCACCGGAACTAAACCTCACGTGTCATAGCACAGGGTCTGAATACTTATGACAACGTGATATTTCAGTTCTCTTTTAATACACTTTGCTTCATCATGTGTTATAGAGTGTAGTTGCAGGAAAGGCTGCAAGAAAACAAAATGTGAAAAATGAAAAGTTTGAATCCTTTCTGAGTGTGTGAGAAAGATTTAAAGGGATAGTTCACCCAAAACTGAAAATGACCCCATGATTTACTCACCCCTAAAGCCATCCTAATCATATATATATATAAAAAAAAAACCTGGCTCTTCCCAACTTTATAATGGCAGTGAATGGGTGTTGAGATTTTGAAGCCCAATAAAGTGCATCCATCCATCATAAAGTGCCTCACACACCCAACCATCATAAAGTGGCTCAGCTGAATAAAGGTCGCCTTGCAGCGATCAATTTTGTGTAAGAAACATCCATATTTAATAGCAAAAGAAAACCAGTATCCTCTGCTAACTGTTGTACGCATGTTCGTTCCGGCAGATATCCGGTGATAATATGCTATTCTCGCGAGAACCGACGTTTGTTTACAGGAGCAAAGTTTCCTTACTTTAGCAAAAGAAAACCAGTCTCCTCTTGGATTATATCGAAATCCTCCCACATTTCTCTTTACAGATCCTTGTTTTGTGCTTCTAATTCATGACCGGTGTTTTGTTTTGCTCTCTGCTGTGCTTCCTCGGAGCTTACACTACGCCTGCGTCATCCGCCAGAATGAACGCGTGTACGACAGTAAGCGGAAGCTAGAGATTACGGTTTATAAAGTCTTAAATATGGATGTGTTTCTTACACAAACACATCGCTTCACTACAGGAGGCCTTTATTCACCCCCTGGAACCGTGTGAGGCACTTTTTATGATGGATGGATGCGCTCTCAAAAAATCTCAACACCCATTCACTGCCATTGGAAGAGCCAGGATATTTTTTTTATATAAGTCTGCTTGGATTTGTCTGAAAGAAGAAAGTCATACACGCCTAGGATGGCTTGAGGGTGAGTAAATTATGGGATGATTTTTATTTTTGGCTGAACTATCCCTTTAAAGTCACAGAGATCTGAAAACTGTCCTCTGGTTCATGCAGTGAACTGAACTACATCTACTGCTCCATCACCTCAGTGCATTTAGTTACACACATCAACCTGACGTCTTACAATTATTCCAGAGGCTGGAGGAGACAAGGCCTGAAGAGACACACACACACACACACACACACACACACACAATTTTATGCTCAAGATCTCCTTAATTAAAGCCAATCCTTCTCTCATCAGTGCACCATGACACTAACTTCACCACACTACGCTGAAAGTATAAAAAGGACAAGTAACGACTGCTTGTGTTTTACTGAGAATGTTTAATGAATAATTAAACATGCAGACCTGAGCCATATATACAGCAAACTGAGGCTGAAACCTGTCAGACGAGCTTCTGCAGCCAATAAAATAACCCTGACAGATCACTCGGGATCAATCTGCTGCACAGCAAACACGCTCCTAATACCAAACTAAATGTCTGTCCTGTATGCTTCTGAGAATGCCATTCTTAACTCACTGTGATGTAAGCAATACTTGCAGCAGGCCAATGAATTATTGAAAAATAATGCAAAACCAAGGTGTTAGGGGCCATTCACACAGAATGTTTTTCCATTGCGCTCATCTTTTGCAGCGTCTCGCACATGAGTGCCACATTTTTAAGATGACGTGTCAAGTATTTCCACTTTCACACACAGTGTCGCTCGTCAAAAAATGGGCCAATCAGAAGACCCCGGAGGCGGGGCAATCAGCGTAAGCTTTTGTTTACAGTAACAAGTTGACAATCCTTTGAGTTTTGAACTGCAACATTTCCACTTTGGGTGTGCAGTATTTTTCAATAATTCGGTGCTAATGTTGAATAGAAGAGTTTCTATCCGTCATCAGTGTCTATTGAGACAGAGACAATCTGACACTGATGAGACAGGAAGACTGGAGAGAGACAGGGACGCGGATATGAGAGGCTCTTACCTGGAGCTCCTGAGCCAAACACAACAGCACATCATGCAGGAGCCGCTCGCGCACACGGGAGGATAGTGAAGAGAACATGACACGCGTGTTTGAGAACAGAAACACAACTCAACATGTCCATAAACACATGGACATCCTGACAAACACAAGAACTACTGAGTAATAAAGTGAGGCCAGTAAAAGCAGAGCAGAAAGTAAGTCAAAGCCATGTAAAATGAAAAAAATAAATAAACAGCATTGATGTCTGGAGTGCCATAAACATAGATGGCCTTCACAAACACCAACACACATACAGGACACACCGACCTGATTCCCAGCAGAACTCTTCTTATTCGCCTGGCTACTCCTCTGCTGAGCGCTGAGAGACAGAGACAGAGAGAGAGGGTGTGTGTGTGTGTGTGTGTGTGTGTGTGTGAGAGAGAGAGAGAGGAGAGCGTGAGAGAGAGAGGAGAGAGTGAGAGAGAGAGAGAGAGAGAGAGTGTGTGTGTGTAGAGAGAGAGAGAGACAGAGAGAGAGAGAGAGACAGAGAGAGAGAGAGAGAGAGAGTGAGAGAGAGAGAGAGCGAGAGTGAGAGTGTGTGTGTGTGAGAGTGTGAGAGAGAGAGAGATGTGTGAGTGAGAGAGAGAGAGGCGAGGCGTGGGTGTGTGAGAGAGAGAGAGAGAGTGTGTGCTGTGTTGTGTGTTGTGTGTTGTGTGTGTGAGAGAGAGAGAGAGAGCTGAGAGAGAGAGAGTGAGATAGAGAGAGGTGGTGAGTGTTGTGTGTAGAGAGAGAGAGAGAGAGAGCGAGTGTGTGAGAGTGTGTGAGAGAGAAGAGAGAGAGTGTGTGTGGGATGTGTGAGAGAGAGTAGAGAGAGAGAGTGTGTGTGTGAGAGAGAGAGTGAGAGAGAGAGAGAGAGTGAGAGAGAGAGAGAGAGAGTGAGTGCGAGTGTGTGTGTGTGAGAGAGAGGAGAGAGAGAGAGATGAGAGAGAGAGAGAGAGCAGAGGGATTTATATCACATAATATAGTTTAGCAATGTGAGTCTATTAGAATGCAGTGATATGAGACTAAAATTTGAAATATAGGCACAAAACAATGACCCTCTTATATTTATATCACATAATATAGTTTAGCAATATCACACCAGCTTAAGTGCTGTATATTGATTTATACAACAGTTCAATAAACAAGAAGTGAATAGTTTGGTTTAGACACAATATTTTCTGTTTTTGCTCAGGTTTAATAGTTCCAGTCAAAGTGTGTCTCTGATCAACACAGCAGTGATTCGCCACTGAATGAAGCCATGTTTTTGAATGAATCAAGTGAGTCAATGATTCAATGACTCATACATAAAGAGTCACTTGCTTCGTTTCTGAATGAATCAGCCATTTGATTGAATCGTTGAATGAATGATTCAATGATTCAACTCGCCGCCACCTACTGGAGCTTTTAGCTTTATATTGAGAGTATTTTCATATTTCAGTATTCAATAAAAAAAAAAACATTTATATACTTTTATCATTCTTTATTCAATGTTAAACCAAAATATTTATTTCTGTCTACTCAATGCTTTTCTCATTTAACACAATAATAGCTTATATTTTGGAGGTATTTCTCATCCAAATCGATGTGCTATTATTAATTAAATTAATTAATTACATGATATGGCGATTAATTAGATTAAAAATGTTAATTGCTTGACAGCCCTTGTGCTCAGGCAAAGATCTGCACATACTTGGCAAAGCCGATGAAATCCTCGTGGTTGGTGTTGATGTACGCGAGCTGAACGTCGATGAGCAGCAGCACCTGCAGAGACACAAACACAGACGCTGCAGAGCCGTAATCTCGTTATCCGCCTGCACACACACATATCCAGGTGTGTCCTACCTGCTCTTTGGCCTGGCTCTCTCGGTCACGGATATGAGACGTGACGATCCTCTCCGTCTCCTCCCGCAGGTGAGGGAACGAATCCAGCTGAGCATGTAGAACATTAAACACAGCATTAAAACCTGACCCACAGTTTTAGGACAGCAGGACGGCGCACTAAGCGTTACTGATCGAGCGCTAGACAAACCCTCCTCCGGTGAATGACTGGAAATATAGCGCATGTTCCGTTACAGACTGCTGTAATGATGCTGCTGATGCACTCAGAGCAGGATACTGTTTTAATCATCTAATGGATTTGTGTCTGAGAGTCGACCTAGAAAGGTCTAGATGGGTGTTAATGCTCACCGCTTCGGCTCACAGGCACACACAGATCAAATTAAAGACAGTGCTTTGGGTGAACTATTCCTGATGTGCTGAACTACACGTGTGGCTCTTCTGCTAAAACTCTGCCGCTGAGCAACAATCAAGAATGATGGATAAAAGAGGCTCATTCAGCATTTGAACATTTATCAGCTATTTATCCCGGCTGCTTTTTTGGACTTGAAAACTTTTATATTTTTTGTAGAATATTTGCAATGCTTTTTTAAAATTAGGATGTCATATTTATCATATTCTGTAGATGTACAACAGTCATACATGACAGAAAATTCTGACATCTTTTAAGTCTGAATAGTGTAATTTCACGTCTGTTCAAAAAAGGCGGGGGGGGGGGGGGGTTGGCAGTTAAGAGGTTAAACAATTTATTTGTGACTACAATAAGAACAGAGAAGTAAATTACAAACAACAGGACAAAGAAACAATTTAAATACAGTTTTAAAATAAGTATTTTTTAGGTATATTTAGTATTCAGGTACAAAATACTAAGATTCTGAAACAAATATACAATGAAACACTGCACAGTCTTCACTGTATGAATTAAATATACTGATCCTTATTTAATCTGCATGTGTGCAGAAATCCACTCTAATTATGACGGCGATATATTTACGACTGATTCCACTCACAGTACAAAAATACTGCTGCAGGTTTATTAGGCTGCTGTCACTTTAAGAACCGGTGCACGGATTCAATACACATCTGATTCTCTTTCATGTTTAAGTTTTTCTCAAGTCATAATTGACTGTGTTTACGTGAATACTCACCTAGAATGCCATCTGACATCATTTTATGTCTATTTGATCATTCAGTTTTTATTGTGCTTAATAACTTTTAACATCGGGCTTGTCATTCATGATTAAATGTCAAATTATGCAGGATCACAAAAAACTGTTACGAGTTCACGCTGAGTTCTAAAAATAAAGTTGTCCTTAATATTTCTATAATCTCTCTGACTTATGAAATAAGGCGCTAGTGCTGAATTCTGCACAACACGCAGTCGTCACCTTATTAGAGCACTGACGGACCGTGTTGATCAGCTCCTGAACCACCAGATCAATACACTTAATACACGGCTCCTTGATCTTCACCACCTGCTTCTTCACGATCGCCTCGAAGGCCATGTCTGGAGTGAACAGACCCGTCCTGCAGAAGACACACAGCCATCAACACACACCTGACCAGAAAACCCACAGATCTGACCCCCCAGGACCAAAAGAGACAGAGCGGTCAGTCGTCATCTAAACGGCTGAGAACAGACCCTCACCTGATGCCGTGGATGTTCTTGATGGCGTAGCTGATTTCCCGACGCATCTCTTTCTCATCACACTCCATCTGTCACACAAAACAGGACAGTTAGCATGAAGAGGCGAGAACAGATGCACCATCACAGTGTCCAGCTGACTCGCCTTGACCAGCTCGAAGGGGAAGCGCTCGTGGAAGATGCGGTTGATCTTGGCTCCTCCGGACAGCTCCACGGTGTCCACCTGATCTCCAGAACCTTCGATGCGCTTCTCGAAGTCCACCGAGAACTGCTGCACCATCCTGCAGACGCACACACACACCTGCAGCTCTGCTCACACTTCACTGAGGATCTCACACTCAGTCTGCTCATGTCTGCAGACACGTCGTTAAATGGCAAAAAACAGTTCACTTTTGATTAACTGTAGTTTATCTGAACAGCGACAGAAAGGTTTGCTTATGATGAAAACTGATCTCAGCGACAGAAAGTGTGTGTGCTATGATGAAAACTGATCTTCACATATACTTTACTTTTTTTTTTTTGTGAACATGTAAACCTGCTGTTCTGATGAATTTCTTCACATATACTGTACGTGTGTGTGTGTGTGTGTGTGTGTGTGTGTGTGTGTGTGTGTGTGTGTGTGTGTGAGTGTGTGTGTGTTTGTGTGTGTGTGTGTGTTTGTCTGTATCTGTGAGTGTGTGAGTGTGTGTGTGTGTGTGTGTGTGTGTGTGTGTGTGTGTGTGTGAGTGAGGTGTGTGTGTGAGGTGTGTGTGTGTGTGTGTGTGTGTGTGTGGTGTGTGTGTGTGTGTGTGTGTGTGTGTGAGTGTGTGTGTGTGTGTGTGTGTGTGTGTGTGTGTGTGTGTGAGTGTGTGTGTGTGTGTGTGTGTGTGTGTGTGTGTGTGTGAGTGTTTGTGTGAGTGTGTGTGTTTGTGTTTGTGAGTGAGTGTGTGTGTGAGTTTGTGAGTGTATGAGTGTGTGTGTGTGTGTGTGTGTGTGTGTGTGTGTGTGTGTGTGTGTGTGTGTGTGTGTGTGTGTGTGTGTGTGTGTGTGTGTGTGTGTGTGTGTGTGTGTGTGAGTGTGTGTGTGTGAGTGTGTGTGTGTGTGATTTGTCTGAAGAGACTCCTGCCGGACAGACTCCAACTTTAATTTAAATTATGAATAAAACAGAATTTTCGATACTGTTAAGTAAAGCTAATTGAAAGAAAAAAAACGGCCCATTTATGAGACAGCTGAATTCAACCAAAGTGATATTTTGAGCAAAGCAAAGCTTCACAATAAAGAAAGGAAAGGCCATCTGTCATGAGATTCAGTTGTTGAGAATGACAGCGCTTCGTTAATGTGAGGAGAGGATTTAAAGCTGAATTACTGAGCTCTGCACTCGTCAGTTACGGGGATCTGTGCCATTATTTAACACACAAATAAAGCATTTCTCGTTTAGTGTCTGTGTTGTTAGTCGATCACACACCTGATGATCATCGGCTCATCCTTTTTTCTACTTTGTTTGATTCAGTGATCTTAACTCTTATTTTTGACTTGTATTATATAGTGTTAATATTTTTCAGCCATTTTTAATTTAGTCTTAGTCTTTTAAATGTACTTTTTAGTTATTATCATATTTAGCATTGTTTTTGTTTAGTCTTAGTTTTAGTCAATGAAAGCTCTGTCACATTTTCGTCATGCTGTATAACAGTTAAACTGATTTAAAAATATCTATACTACGGGGCGGTTGAATGCTTGAATCTGATTGGCTGATGAATGTTCTGAGGTGTGTAATTATTTTCTGGGAAACGCACGGCGAACGTAGTTCCAGGCAGCTCTCCTGACCGCATTACAGTTATCAACGGCTCAAGCCTCTGTTACCAGCTTTAAAATGACGTTTTGGAACCAGCAAAAGAGGCTTTGGATGAGATGCAGAAGAAATAATCCTACTCACAATAGAGATTTAAGTACAAAAACCAAACAAATTCCTTTAAATATATCATCTGATCGCTGTCTTGTCATTGCTGTGTGATCACTAGCAATGTTTGAGCACGACGGCTTCAACCACGACACGGAGCAAACACACATGAATACTGCTGCATATCATTAACGAGCTCATAGTGATGTCATCCGAAAGGACAGCGAGCACATGTTGATGGAAGCTTCTACAGGACTGATCTGGTTTGGTGTGTGAGCGTGGACTGACTGCAGCAGGGCTTTGGTCTTGCGTGACGGGTCGTCGGGCCGGTAGTGCCGGTACTCCTCCGCCTCCCGGTCCAGAGACAGCAGCTGCGACTGTAGTTTACTGCGGAAGGCCGGCAGCGTGTCCCGGATGTGGTTGGTCAGTTGCTATGGAAACAAGAATGCTCCTTATTAAATCCATAAGAAGTCATGAGCATCATCAACTTCAGTGCGGTTCTTCAGTGTCACAGTACCTGATTGAGGACCTTCTGCAGGTGTGGGGTGCCCATGCTGTCTGCTATGTGTCTGTAGGCCGGATGAGTCAGAAAGAACTTCCTCTCTGCTGCCAGAGCGGCTTTGATGTCCTTCTTCCCGTCGATGTCTTTCTGACTGCGGTTGACCACGCCGATGTACCCTGTGTGACACAGAGCAGATTCACTGAACACTTCAGAAGCTGTGCTGATCCGGCAGACTGCCATCATCTGACTTACTTTACTGTGGAGCTGACGGTGAGCTCGAGCACACCTCACTAAATCTATGCGTTCATCTGATCATCATGCGATGGACGCAGCACTTACTCAGCGACTGATTAACAGTGATTATCTAGAAAAACCCAGACTAAACTGGACCGTGAATAAGATGCACGCGTTTGGTTTGGTGGAGGATTGAGTCCACAGACAGTTTCAGGCTTTCAGTATTTTGCAATATTAAAACTAAGGCTGCCATTTTAATGCATTTATTTGGTGAGATTAATTATAACACATTAAAATGATTAAGGCATTTAACGCAGACCTACAGTGCCCTCCATAAGTATTGGAACAGTAAAGACAAGATTGTTCTGTTTGATCTGTACATATGATTAAAATATGAATATGAGACAAAACTACAGAATGTCACGTTTTATTATTGGGTGATTCAACACAAAGATGTTTACCAGCTAAGAAGATCAGCACTTTTAGAGTTTCATCTCCCTGTCTGATGTGAGCATAAGTACTGGAACAGTTGCCTCACAGCTCTTTCTAAGTGTTCAGCTGTGTCCTGTTGCATTAATTCTTCAGATATTAAAAGCAGGGAATGTGTCTTATCAGTTATATCCATCGCTTCTGCATTCTAAGCCTTGCATTTGAGGATGACACGCACAAACCAGGATGAAGATGAGGAAGCCGACTCTGAAAGTAAAGCAAGCAATTTGGATGCTAAAAGAAAAGAGGAAGTCAATTAGAAATATAGGAAAAACAAAGGGCATGGAGAAATCAAGAGTTTGGAAACTACCAGCGACATCAGCAACCAAACGACGACCTGATCGGCTGAGAAAAACAACAGTAGTAGATGACAGACAAATCATAAAAGCTGTAAAAATGAACCCTAAAATACACGTCTGTAAAATCACCAACAACCTCCAGAAAGCTGGGGTGATGCTCTGACAATCTACAGTCCGCAGGAGAATTTGACACAGAATTACAGAAGATACACATCAAGATGCAAACCTCTGATCAGCACCAAACATAGAAAGGCAAGATTCTTCACAAATGTGAGCCAGTAGAGTTTTGGAACTGAGTTGATGGACCGATGAGACAAAGATTAACCTTTTTATAAGTGATTGGAAAACAAAAGTGTGGAGAAATAGGGAACTGTAAATGATCCTAAGCATACAGCCTCATCTGTAAAGCTTGGTGGAGGTGGTGTCATGGCATGGGCACGCATGGCTGTCTCTAGAACAGGACCTCTTCATTTTAATGATGACTTAATGTATGATGGCAGTAGCAGAATGAATTTGGAAGGGTACAAAATCATCTTGGCTAACAATATTCAAGAAAATGCCACCAAACTCATTAGAAAGCACTTCATATTGGATCAGGACAATGACCCAAACACCCTGCCAGTTCAGTCAAGGACTTTATCAGGGCAAAGAAATGTAAAGTTTTAGATTGCCAAAAATCAATCTCCAGATTTAAATCCGATTGAATGTTAATTTCACCAGCTGAAGAGGAGACTAAAGACAGAAACTCCCCAAAACAAGCAACAGTTGGAATTGGCTGCATTAAAGACTGGGAAAAAGCATTTCAAAGCATAAGACCAAGAGTCTGGCGATGTCTATGGGTCGCAGACTCACTGCTCTGATTGCATGCAAGGGATCTGCAACTAAATATTATCTTTTAATCTTTTACATCTGCCTTAAATTCAACTGTTCCAACACTTATGCTCATATCAAATATTGGGATGAACTCTAAAAGTGCTGTCCTTTTTATTTGGTAAAACACGTATGTGTCGAAAGACCTAATAATAAAATGTGAAATTCTGTCGTTTTGTCGCATATTCATCTTTTAATCATATTTTCAAATGTCTTGACTCCACAGCAGAGAAAGCAATTTTGTCTTTAATGTTCCAATACTTGGAGAACACTGTATCTTTCATCTCACACTGATGCAGCGTCTGATGAACATGATGCAGGACGACTGCGTGATGGAGTCTCTTAGAACGCAGTGACACGAGACAAAAATGAGGCAAACATTTTATATGATATCGTTTAGCAATATCACACCAGCAAGAGTGCTGATGAGCGTGTGATTAATTGCTGAATCAGTCCAGGGTTTTGAATGGATTGAGGGAGTCAAACATGAATCAGCAATTTGAACGAATGATTCAATGACTCGCTCACACCTACTGCTGTTTTTAGAGTTTCAGTACACTTTTTAAAATCATTTAAAATTTCAATATTTATTTAAAAATTAATACCCATTTATCATAAAACTTTATGCAATGTTGAATCTAAATATTTTTTCTAAAGCTATTATTCTTTTGTACAGTTTATTCACTGCTTTTCTCATTTATCAAAATAAAGACAGTACAGGATCTTTTGGCAGATAATTTCTCAGCCAAAATTGAAGTGTGATTAATTAATCAGTACATCATGCAATTGATTAGATTAAAAAATTAATTACTTGACATCCTTAATTAAAAATCTCTGACATGAGAACTTGAACTGGAAGAAGTGTGATGTGATGGACGTTAGTCAGGAGCGATGGTTTCTTACCGCGGCGCAGAGGAAGGAGCTTGTTCTCCAGAACGTCTCGTGCATCTGTACCTTCATCCATCAGATCGAGTTTGGTGATCACACCGATGGTCCTCTGGCCTGTAATCAGAGGATTCAGGAGAACAGAAATGTCTTCCAGCATTCAACTTTACCAACAGTGAGATTACACTTTACACAAAACACCTGCGGGTCAGATACAGAGACACTGACCGTACTCGAACCTTCCTCACCACTAAACCACAGCACCAAAAGCCACACAATAAGCCTTCACCTTACTGTCATAAGAAATTCATTTTGTAATTGTTTTAAAGGATTAAGAGCAGGACTAGAGTAAGATACAGCGGGTCTGGTCAGAAGGTCAGCAGGTCACTCACCCTGAGGGTCCACGTCTTTGGCCAGTTTGAGTGCGTCAGAGTTGGCCAGGTCAGTGTTGGCCGGAGTGACGGCCAGGATCAGGCAGCTCTCGCGGCAGATGAACTGCATGATCATGTCTCGGATCTGATGCTCGATGTCGGCCGGCTGATCTCCCACCGGCACTTTAGTGATGCCCGGCAGGTCGATGAGGGTCAGATTCAGCACTGCACAGAGTCCAGAGGCCAGCAATCAGCAATGAAGACATTCATGAAGGCAAATAAAACAGAATAGAGACTGACTTAATAATGCTAGAACCGCAGATTCGTGCCATGACCTCATCACCCCTGTAGACTCTCCCATACATATAAGCTATGCTGCATCGTCCATTCTGAAATTTGAGACCCTGTGTGCTGTTAAATCCAAAAATGCTTCTCACAAATGTGGTTCAGGACTATGTGCACATTCACAATCTTGTATCCAAAAGGCTTTTTCAGAAGCCGTCTAACATGCGACACCATGCGCAGGGAGATTTTGTCGAACACATGCTAGGATTTCTCCATCTACTACAGACAGAGCAGCTGATGTGAGTAACTTCAGCTGTGGTTTCAGTACCGTTCGGGGAATAAACCCTCAGGTTGATGGGAACGGGAGAAATGCCCTTATTGGCCCCGGTGACGCGGTCGGTCTCTGCCTCGATCTCTTGACGCACTTCTTCGAAATCTGTGAATTTCTTCCCTTTGCAGTGCAGGAACTCGGCCCACTCTGCAGATTCAAGACCACGCAGATGTTAGAGAGACAGACTGTAAACCATAATAAGCAAAACGTAGAACATTTGAAGTACTGAGTTGATAAACTCTAAGATGAAATTAGCAGAACATCAGCGATTGATTTTTCTTGTCCGGCTGCATGTTAATTACACTTAACCTGAAACACTGAGTAATCGATCTGAGACAGGAGCTCACCTGCGTTTGCGTTGATCAGCTGCAGAACAAGTGGTCTGCGTGTGACGATTCCGGATCCACGGGGCAGAAAATCCCTGGAAAACACACAGAGCCACATCTTTACACTTACATTACTCTATTACACTGAAACACCAGACTACATTACAGCTGTCAAAACCGTCTCTAAATCCACTGCTATTCCTGTCCAAAGATCGTGAACATTTACTGTTTTCTGAGTTTTGAGTTTTGTCTCCTCTAGTGATAAACTGATATATCAACCTGCATTTTTATATCATAATATCATTATATTAAACACACGTACACATAATCAACCGCTGCATATGAATGGCCAGTTAATACAAAATCTACTAATGGCCATGTCAAAAAATAATGAATCAAAGTCCAATATTTCCAGTATTTTAGAGTGAATTTTTTGATATTTGTATAATTTCAGTGATGCAAGTTTCTATCAGTAGACTCTATTATGTCATGCATGATATCAAGGGTTAGGGTTAGGGTTAGGGTTAACCCTAACCTTAACCCTAGCTGGATATGACATCACATTTGTTGATGCTAATATGAACATTATGCATTCTATCACGTAAAGCATTAAACACTGTCTTCCATATTACATCATTTAACTCATTCAGTGAACACTGGACTAATAGTAATACATTACAATTCTGTCTGTCATTTGTGCGTTAACACAATCTGCTCCATCTCAAGGTTTTTCTCCATCTGAGCCTCATGGAGTTTTACTCCTTGCCACAGTCGTCACGGTGTCGCTCACTCAGGGCATGAAGGGATATTTTCTCTCAGTTGCTCGCAGACAATATTTATTGTGAAATGCAATATAAATATACTGTATACCCCTGGCTCACCACAGTCTCGGCGCTCCACCGGCTGTCGTCTGATATCAGTGACTGCATTAGTCTGTCTGTATTATCTAACACAATCACATTCTGCCTCAGTTTCCACAGGTGTACCTCAGGGTTCATTTCTCAGACCGCTTCTACTCCTAACTTTATGAAGACTTTTAATTTTCTGAAATTAAACTCTGAAATCATGCTAGTTCAGCCCAAATCTCTAATATCGTCTCATTCAGATCCCTGCTCAGATATGGACAGTAATTTGGTTAGGTGTTATATTTGACTCCTCATTCTTGATTTCCCACATAAACCAGCTTGTAATATCCTCTTTCTTTCAACTCCTTGTGTTCATACCTCCCATAACTTTAAAGATGCAAAACAACTATTTATACATTCATAACCTGCCACCTGGATGACTGTAATTTCCTTCTAAAGCTGTTGTCACACTAGATGCCGAACACGCAAAATTTCTACAGAGGCTGGATGGAAATCAGGAGGCTTGTGACTGTCCCATAGACTGCCAAATAAATAACAGTGTCAAGGTCCAGGAAAGTATGAAAGACATCATCAGAATAGTCCATCTGCCATCAGTGATTCAACCGTAACGTTATGAAGAGACGAGAATACTTTTTGTACACAAAGAAAACAAAAATAACGACTTTATTCAACAATTCTTCTCCTCTGTCTCTCCCCAAATCAGCGTAGCGCCATTTTGGCAATTCTGAGCTGTATGCAGGTGGTGTATGCTCTTCAGCCGCACCACAAGGATACAGTTTTTTATGTGTATTTACACTTTGGTTTGAAAGCAAATAGCGCATCGGCGCAGCGCAGCTGACACAGAAGACCATACGCCATCTGCATACAGCTCAGAATTGGTTGATTCACTGATGGCAGATGGAGTCTGACGATGTCTTTCCTGGACCTTGACACTGTTATTTATTTGGCAGTCTATGGGACAGTCTCAAGGCTCCTGGTTTTCATCCAAAATATCTTAAATTGTGTTCCAAAGACGAACTAAGCTTTTACGGGTTTGGAACGACATGGGGGTAAGTGATTAATGACAAAATATTCATTTTGGGTTAGAGTACCCCTTTAACTGGTCTTCCAATGAATATACTCCTGAACTTAATATCTGTCCTGAATATCAGCTTCAGTCTCCCAGATTTAAAAATAAATACACATTTACATGTTCACAGTTCTCTGATGTTGGTTAATAGTCACATGAGATGCATTTTTTTAGGAAGGGTTTTATTTTGATTTATTTTATTTTAAAATGATTTACTTTAATTTTACATGTTTTATGACTGAATTAATTATAAGCTTTTCATTAAACTCAGGAACCCCCTGCAGTTCCTTCACAAACCCATTTGGAAAACCTTGACATAATGCACTTCAGGTTGTCAATAACAACAAATGGAATATATATTTCCTTTTTCTTTCCATTTTTATATTGATATGGTACACGTTTATCCTATTTAAATCAATGTGATAAAGGAGTTGGGTCAAAAGTAATCTAAAAGTAGTCAGATTATATTACCTAAAATTTGTAACATAACGGATTACAATTTGTAAGTAATCTACCAGCTCTGCATATAAATACCTTAAAGATACAGATCAGTACCTAAATATTTGCATCTTTATCTGCCCGAGTGACAGCTTTGTACCTTTTTTCTGAGAGTGCAATGCATTTTTAACAGAATGAATCCATTTGTATTGAATGCACACCCTAACCAAACCCATGTTTAGACCATCATCCGTGGGTGAAGGATCCTTCAGTCAACTCAACATCTGCCTGAAATTTCATCAGTTCATTCTCTCCAGACTGTTAAAGGCATATTTGCACTCTGTTACACAAAGCTTTGCCAGTTCATCTCTGCTTTGTTTGTTTGGTATTTTTATTACTATTTTATTTACTGATATTTAGCCACCACAGAACAAATACCATTACAAACCATCAGCTGCCAACCATTAAAACCAGTACAGTTTCCATTAAAGCTAACACAATTCCCATTATAACCATTAAAAAAATGACACATTCTATGAGGGTTTCTATTGCTTTATTGTTGTATCATTTACTGCTCTCTTTCTCTGATTAATAGTTCAGAAATCAGAACTGTAGCAGCCTCTTGTTACACTGTGTCCTATGCTCTGAGAGCATGTTGTGTCCGTCACTCACCTCCCCACGAAGTTCTCCAGCACCGAGCTCTTCCCGGCGCTCTGGCCGCCCACCACCGCGATCTGCGGCAGGTCCAGGTTACAGCTCTGACCGATCGAGCTGAAGGCGTCCTGCAGCCGGTTGACCAGCGGGATCAGATCCTCCATGCCCCTGTTCCCCATGATGGAGGTGATGGAGGTGATGCGGCAGTGCGTGGACTAGAGAGGAGGAGGAGGAGGAGGAAGAAGAGAAGGAGGAGGAGGAGGAGGGCGCATCTAGACGCGCATCAGCTACAGACACACAAACATTGCGCAATTGCTTTTATATCCGCAAACACTGACTGACAACATCAGCTCCTCAGCGTTACATATTCCATCGTCATTATGCTACTATGTGTGTGTGTGTGTGTGTGTGTGTGTGTGTGTGTGTTTAAACGTTCATCATAAGAGATGTAAGTTAGGCCTAATGTATTTAAACGGATGACAAGAGAGATGCGGGTGCATTTATGCGGAGAATGATATGAAGGCTGTAGATGCATAAATAAGAGCTGTGTTTATATGGAAGATATAAGCATGCAGATGTATTTGTAAGCGATGTAAATCGTGTAATACGCCATCATCGGCTCCATATAAACTGACATAATTCACGCAGACTCACCGTTATCCCGCTGCACCTGAGCGCCTTCAGCCGCAAAACCTAATCCAGTTACTGAAGAACAGATCCCCGGCGAGACAGTCGTGTTATTTATTCTCGACTGATCGGAACGGACACATCTGTATGTATCACGCTATTTCATGCTACTGTCTTTCTCTCCGATGACAAATTATTCGCCCTGCAACGCAGCCGCGCTAATTACGATACAACACTGTCGAGCAATTGGCGCAGGACGCGAGCAATCAGAGACGGAGCTCCACCGGCGCTGCACCAATCGCACTGTGCAGAATACCCTTCGCTCATGAATATTAATGAACCAGGCTGCAGTTGCATGACGAGTCTGCCAGAGCTTGCAGTCACGATATCTAATTAATATTAATAAGCCAAGTCTTCGCTGCAGGAGAATCTGCTGATTGGTCAGCTGACTGGCGATCACTAACGAATGTCTTGCTTGTCAGCCAATCGGTCAGGACTTCAGGATGAACGTCCCGTTACATGCTGAATATTCATATTTTTGTCATCTACAAAGGGATTTTCACTGCTTTATTACTCTACAAACCGTGTACCTGTAAATCAGCATTAGTCTAAGAAAATAAACCGTACATCTATTGCACCGCGCAAAGACGAATAAACTGTGAATAAAACACCATTAACTGATGAATATTTGTATCTGCTGGCATGATGTACTGGGTCGAGATGAGAGGCCGAGATTGATTTGTAGGCCTTCTCTCTTCATGACCAGTAGAGGCCGCTGTTGACCCACGAGACCGAATCTCCTCTCTGAACGTTACTGGATTCTAATTTATTTAGCGAAATTTTTCTAAGGAAAAAAATAAATAAATTGGTATTTCATTTGTCTATTCAGTGGCTTATTCTGTTGACATCACAAGATTGGCCAAAAAGTGTAGAGAAAAGAGTGTAAGAAATGTAAACATAAATAATACATATCAGATTAACTTACTAAATATCTAAATAAATAAATAACCAATCAATCAATCAATCAGTCAGTCTGAGTAGAGGTGAGTATATATTGTAGAAACACAATCATACTATCATCTTCACAAAGGTCCAGATCTTCAGAAGCCACTCCCACAGAGTCAGTGAACACAGACATCCGGGTCACTCAGCTGAAGAACGCGCTCTTATCAGCCGCGAATCAACGCCTGAAACGAGCGCTGGAGTTCATTAAAGAGGAGAAAGAGGACGCGAGTGACGCAGAAACACACAGAGAGAAAAAGGAAGAGACTGCCGAGCAGAGAGGTCGGTGATTCTTGACTCTTCATTAACTAGTGACTTATTTCGAACAGTGGAGTGATGTCCATCATCAGCTTATCTTTGAATCGCTGTGTTTGCAGGAACAGTAGTCGCGCGTAAAGTAGCGCGTGTCTTTATCTAAAAACGCGTAAAACTTCACTGTATGACCTCTTCCGTTTGCTCTCACAGATTTTGGAGACAATGGACACACAAAGGATGATGTTAATACATTGTTATTATTGCAAGACCACTGTACAGATATTCGAGGATGATTTACGCACATGCAACTTACTGCGAATAACATCACGTATTTGTTTTATATGTGCAAATAAATAAATAATAAAATAATAAACAGAACCTTGGGGTAAGATGGGACACCAGAATTGGCACTGAAGAATCTGAGTGCCATGTAATACAGTAATACTAAATGTAATATTTTTTGTAATCAATGGGGTTATTCAGGATTTCCATGAATTAGATTTCAGACATCTTCGCTTTTATAGGCTGAAAGGAATAATTCAATTTGCATTCATAGTGTTGCTATTATGATATATCTTCAAATAAAAATATAGGTAATAAGATATGTAAATATTCATATGTGTCACAATCATATGGACTCTTTAGCTGCGTCCCAAATGATGCACTATACACTGTGCACTCATACTTATGTACTCAACCATGTAGTGTATGTATTATATAAGATTATTTTGTCATTCATAATTGGAGTCTGATAGCTTCTCTCCCTTCGTTACGCAATTAAAGCTGCGAAGGTTGAGTGCATGAAGTGTCCAACATTCCACAACGCACTACTCACACTATTTATACTACAAAACGTCATAGAATAGTGCATAAGTATACGATTTGGGACGCACCTTGTGTGTTTTCACTGTTCCCTCTTTAGTTTGTTGTCATGGTGTCTGATTTGAGTTCATCATGTTAAGGGGTGTATTCCAGAAAGCAGGGTTAACTTACCGTCAGCTAAACCCTGAACTTTCGGTTGATTAACCCCAAACCTTGCTTAATCGAGGTATGTGGTTCATTCAACTCAGAGTATCGAATCGTTTAGTCACTGTGGAAACAGACGCTAAGAGAAAGCGTGCCATGCTGTTTCTTTCTTCTTCTTTTGTTCTATGCTCCTTTACATGCTTAGTGCATATCGCCACCTAATTGATGGTTGTGCAATAATTTTTTTTGGTTTACTCTTTAATCCCTGAGAATATGAATTATATAGTTTGTTTAATGCTAATTATATATTAAGTCATATCCGATATGTATTTAGATTTAGAATTTAGACATTATAGAAAATGCCGATCCATGTGTGAGATGATAATATAATGTAATAAATAAATATATAATAAATTAAACATTACCTTGTCATGGTGTTTTATAATTTCTACAAATAACTGTTATACAGGTGCATCTCAATAAATTAGAATGTTGTGGAAAACTTCATTTATTTCAGTAATTCATTATTAAATAAATAATTCAGTATTAAATAAATTCAGTGCACACAGACTGAAGTAGTTTAAGTCTTTGGTTCTTTTAATTGTGATGATTTTGGCTCACATTTAACAAAAACCCACCAATTCACATCTCAACAAATTAGAATACTTCATAAGACCAATAAAAAAAAAAAATTTAGTAAATTGTTGGCCTTCTGGAAAGTATGTTCATTTACTGTACATGAACTCAATACTTGCTAGGGGCTCCTTTTGCTTTAATAACTGCCTCAATTCGGCGTGGCATGGAGGTGATCAGTTTGTGGCACTGCTGAGGTGGTATGGAAGCCTAGGTTTCTTTGACAGTGGCCTTCAGCTCATCTGCAGTGTTTGGTCTCTTGTTTCTCATTTTCCTCTTGACAATACTCCATAGATTCTCTCTGGGGTTCAGGTCTGGTGAGTTTTGCTGGCCAGTCAAGCACACCAACACCATGCTCATTTAACCAACTTTTGGTGCTTTTGGCAGTGTGGGCAGGTGCCAAATCCTGCTGGAAAATGAAATCAGCATCTTCAAAAAGCTGGTCAGCAGAAGGAAGCATGAAGTGCTCCAAAATTTCTTGGTAAACGGGTGCAGTGAGTTTGGTTTTCAAAAAACACAATGGACCAACACCAGCAGATGACATTATACCCCAAATCATCACAGCTGTGGAATGGACTTCATTAATCCCCAAATCCTCAGCAGCGTCTCTACTTCCTCCGCAAACTGAGGAGAGCCAGAGCCCCACCCCCCCATGTACTTCTAAGAGGCACCATCGCTTGGGCTATCACTGCGCCTGCAACGCGTTCCGGAAGACTCCAGAGTGAGAGCTCTGAGAAGATCATTGGTGTTCTCCAATGGAACCCGTCTCACTCGAAAAGCCCTACAAAACTTGCTCTCAGTCTGCTGCCAAGGGAGGAGACTGCGAGGCCAGGACCAGCAGACTGACAGCTTCATCCATCAGCTGTCAGGAAGCTTAACTCGCTCCCGAACTTACCCCCCCGTCCCTCTTCTGCCTCAGGCACCACTGAACTGAATGTCATCACTGTGCAGCAGTGGTCTGCTCACAGTCATTCACCATGGATTCTTCTACCTCCTCATCAGACAGTTTAATAAAATAACTGCTCTGAGCCCTTTGTCACTTTGTCACTTTTAATCAGACTGAATAAGCTTATTTTTTTATGCACTAAAAATCTTTTTATCTGCACTGTTTGTTCACTGGTTTGCACTCTATCTACCATGTGCCTTGCGCGCTGCTTTTATTTAACATTTTTATTTTATTTTGTTCTATTATGACGGATATTTTTACGATCAATTTTTAGGCTCTGTGTTATCTGTATGCACCGGGGGGTCTGAGAGTAACGCAAATTCGATTCTCTGTATGTATGTACTGTACGTTGGAAGAAATTGACAATGACTTGTTGACTTGACAAGCAGCTTGGGCTGGAGCTTCTCCACCCTTCCTCCATGACCTTGGTTTCCCAAATGAAATCAAAACCTCCTCATCTGAAAAGAGGACTTGGACTGGGCAAAGTTCTTGTCCAAAGATGCCTCTGATTTTGGTTCAGGAGTGTCTGTAACAATCCAACTCCAAATAACGGCTGCGGTTCTTCCTTGGAAGTTGGTTGTGCATCTTTTTCTTTGGTTGGTTGTGCCACGCTTTTTCCTTCTACTCAACTATCTGTTAACATGCTTGGATACAGCACTCTGTGAACAGCCAGCTTCTTTGGCAATGAATGTTTGTGGCTCCTTGTGAAGGGTGTCAATGATTGTCTTAAGAGAGTTATAATTTTACATCTAAATTAGCAAATGTTTCTCTTTATTTCCTATAATAAGACATTGACTGATGCATCATCATCCTGCACATGTTAAACTCACATCTTAATACAATTTAAAAGTAAATGCACATTGTTCTTAAAAGGATAGTTCACTCAGAAAATAAATCCGTTATTTACTCACCTTCATGTCGTTCCAAATCGAGTTTCTTTCTTCTGTTGAACATAAAAGATGATGTTTTGAAGAATGTTGGTAATCAAACAATTTCTGGTCCCCACTGACCTCCATAGTATTTTTAATTTTTTTTCCAAACTATGGCAGTCAATGGCTATCAGCAACTGTTTGATTACCAACATTCTTCACCCGTCTTAACCTGGAACATTAACATTTCCATCCAAACAAGTTCAAGTTAGTGGTAATTGCATAATTCCTTATAATGGTGCCCACATATTGTGTAATCACAGAACATTTATCTTGGACACACATCGTGTAGCAGAGCATTACCATTTCTGTACCATTTCTGTACCAAAGCCACTATTAACCATTATTATTATTAATTTATACAGTATTTTGTATTATTTTCATGTTGTAGAGAAAAAAAACAGGAAATATTGGTTAATGTTTAACTGGATTTTCTTAATAACTCATGCTTCTAGGATCTAATAGGATTTAAGTTTAACATTTTAAAATGAACCTTTAGCATATACATGATGATATAAAATAGATGCTTGAGCTTGGTGGTGTTGTGTTGTTAAATGGGGGTCACTTTTATTTCTTATTTCAAGTTTCCTGTCAATTTCACTGTCAAAAGTAAAGTTAATTTGTTCCTTTCAGACCTGATGGAAATGGAAGAGGAAACTTAACAACAAAGAGAAAACTAAAAAAAAAATTGAAAACTGAATAAAAAATCTTCTAAAAAGAATGTGTCACAAAAAAGAAGACAAAGAACTGGAGCTAGAAAGTCGTGCACCTGCCGTCAGTGTGGAAGGAGTTTCACATGTAAAGGAAGCCTGAAGGATCACATGAGAATTCACACTGGAGAGAGACCTTTCACATGCAAGTACTGTGGACAGGGCTTTAAACAAAGAGCAAGCCTTACAGAACACATAAGAATCCACACTGGAGAGAAGCCGTTCAAATGCAATCAGTGTGAGAGTAGTTTTCGACAAAAAGGAAGCCTTACAGGTCACATGAAAGTTCACACTGAAGAGAAGCCTTTTACATGCCAGCAGTGTGGGAAAACATTTGCACACAACGGAAATTTGAAGACTCACTTAAAAACTCACTCTGATGTGAAGCCATACATCTGTCCTCAGTGTGGGAAAGGTTTTAGTGTGGCGGGAAACCTGAAAGCACATGAGAGCGTTCACAACGAAGTGAAGAAAGTAAAGCCATATCACTGCGCTCCATGCGGGAGGAGTTTCACACAAATGACTGCTCTTAAAAGACATTTAAAGTCATTCATACATAATAAATACAGGCCGCTAGAGAAATTCATGCTCCTAAGTGGCTCCTCAGGAGAGAATGTGTCATTCACTAAAACACATTTACTGCAGTGAAGTTCTTGCCATCTTAATAAAGTCTCTTAAACAAATAATTAAAACATGTCTTTGGCTGTGAATGGATGGTTTAAAATTTCAAATGAATAAAATTACTTCAAAACCAAGACATTTGTACCATTCAAAAACTAGGTCTGTCTCTTATTTCTACACCTTAAAGGTATGATATCAATGACAAGTTCAGTATGGAGTACCACAAGGCTCAATACTAGGACCATTGCTTTTCACCCTGGGAGATATCATCAAGAAACATGGTGTTAGCTTTCACTGTTAACCTAGAACAGGGGCACAATGAAGATATTCAAGGGAGGTATGCAAGACTGGCCCCCTTCTTCCAGATCAATGTGTTTTTTTTTTGTGTGTTGTTTTTAAAATGCTTAATAAGAAATTGAAAGAAACGGAATAAGTATAAGAAATTTAATGGAAACTGGCCCTTTAATTGAAACCAGGCTACTGTGGTCTCTAGAGCTGCTCTAAAGATAAATTTAAAAAATGAAGATTATTGCTTCCATAATAACAACAAAAACAAATATGTTTCTTGAGCAGTAAATCAGCATATGAGAATGATTTCTGAAGATCATGTGACACTGAAGATTGGAGTAATGATGCTGATAATTCAGCTTTTTGATCACAGGAATAAATTACATTTTAATATATATTCCAATTGAAAGAAGTTCTTTTAAATAGTAAAAATATTTCACAATATTACTGCTCTTGCTGTACTTTGTATCAAATAAATACAGGCTTGGTGAGCAGAAGAGACTTCTTTAAAAAAAAAAAACATAAATCTTACTGTTCAAAAACTTTTGACTGGTAGTGTATATTTGTATGAAATATATATATATTTTAAATCTAGGGTTTAAGTCATTTTAAGATAATAGTAGACCTGCTGGTGAGGAAGTGACAGGTAAAAAAGATGGTGTGGTTGGGGGTGCAGAGATATTGGGGAAAATTAAGAAAAGGAAAAGGGAAGTGAAGGTGCAAGAGTGAACCTTTAATTATTTTCCACGACCCCAAACTAAGGATTTAGACCTTTTTTGTGGTGGTCATACAAATAATAGGATTGTCTGGTTTAAGAAATTGTTGTGGATGTATAGGCTATATATAGGAAATAAGGGGCCAAAACTGGACCGTTTGGGGTAATATTTATACTAATACTAATATGTACGATGTACTACGGTGCCAAGCTGTTGTACCCCAAAAGGTAAAATTTTGGCTCCATTTTCCTGTGTGGCCTAGATGAATGTGAGATTTCCCGGCCCTGGTGCTGCAGCAGTTGGTGGCAATTAAATCCTCCAATTTATTGCAGTATGAGTGATACTGAAACTCTCAAATAGCAGTGGTTTGTCTAATATGTCTTCGAGATTGAAGCAGGTGATCTGGATTTTAAAATCTGGAGTTAAAAACACGTGAATTATCAGTTGCAGTATATCATATGCTATAAAAAAAAGTGGCAAAAAGTTATCAAAAGAATTTTGATCCATTAAATCATTTTGCAGGTATAATCTAATATATTAGTTCATATGGAGAAGTAATTCGGAGCAAACATGATTATTTTCATGATTTCCACTAACAGTAAATATTATGATTAATTTGTAATACTGATGTTGTCCAGGAGTGGAAGCCACAGGATAAAGTGACATGACGTGACATATAGCCAAGTACGGTGACCCATATTCAGAATTAGTGCATTTATCCCATCCAAAGTGCACACACACACACACACACACACACACACCGTGAACACATACCCGGAGCAGTGTGCATCATTTATGCTGTGGCGCCCGGGGAGCAGTTGGGGGTTCGGTGCCTTGCTCAAGGGCACTTCAGTCGTGGTATTGAGAGCCTGTACATTCATTCCCCCCACCTACAGTCCCTGCCAGCCCGAGACTCGAACCCACAACTTTTGGGTTACGAGTCTGACTCTCTAACCATTAGTTCCCTAAAGACTCTTTTAAAGGGGCAATGCTCATTGTGTCCTCATTTACTAATGTCCTTCCTAAATGACTTTCTTCTGTGGAACATGAACATAAGATGTTCTGAAGAATGTTGGTAACCAAACAGTTTTGGTTCCCATTGACTTACATTGTATGGAAACAAATCCAGAGGAAGTCAATGGGAACTGAAACTGATTGGTGACTAATCTTCTTCAAAAAAATTTCACTCAAAATTCATTTACACAACAGAAGAAAGGAAAGTCATTCAGGATTGCCATAAAATGCCAGCTAATGATAATTTTCATTTTTGGCCAAGTGATCACTTTAAGTCTAATCATGTTAAGTTGAAATGACTGGATAACTGAATTATTTTATTTTTCTAACATGTTGTCTTCAGTTACGACAGTTTGTTTGTTTATATGTAGTTTTTTAGCATCACAGTATTACTATAGTATAAATATATGATTTAAATCATTTTTTTTAACCTAAAATAACATGAAACGTGATTGTTACCATTTAAAGCATGTAAAATATGACAAACATTTTTAACCATTTAATTTGTTTTCTTTTCATACTTGATGGATGAGGAATGTGAAGAACTGAGTGAAGCTGAAGAGGAAAGTGAAGAAGAAAATGAAATGAAAACTCTTTGAATGAAAAACAATAAACGTACGTTCTAATAAAATAACGTAAGCCACTAAAGGGACATGGTTAGCTGTTGGCTAGCGGTAGCCTGTTTATATGTACATTATAGTACATAAGATTTCACTTAGCACATAAACAGAGTAGGGAGAGATGACCAAGGATGATGGAGAATGATTGACAGATCCTGAGCACCACTGACAAGCATCTGATCTTGTACAGTCTGTAGTAAGTGCTGCCACTGTAGTTTACACAGAGCACGTGCGATCGCACATCTCCAACGTGAAAGAAAAAAGCGATCGTACATTCGCATATCCGCGCATATTAATAGCGGCTCTGTGAAACAGCCAATCAGAGCAGAGCTTAACATTATTATTCATGACTCTTCAAAATAAGGTAAAAACAGACCTTTTCATTCTAGGGACAAATCCTAGGGTTTACATTTACATTTAATCATTTAGCAGACGCTTTTATGCAAAGCGACTTACAAATGAGAACAATAGAAGCAATCAGACCAACGAGAGAACAACAACGGTATACAAGTACCATGACAAGTCTCAGTTAGTCTAGTACAGAACACGTAGCAAGGTTGTTGTTGTTTTTTCTCCCAAGAATAGGATAGACAAGAAAAGGTAAGTGCTAGTATTAGTTGGTCAAGTGCTGGTGAAAAAGATAAGCCTTTAGATGTTTTTTGAAAATGAGTAAAGACTCAGCTGTTCGAATTGAGATCAGGAGGTCATTCCACCAGCTGGGCGCAGTCCAGGAAAAGGTCTGTGAGAGTGATTTTGAACCTCTTTGGGATGGCACCACAAGACGTCGTTCACTTGCAGAGCGCAAGCTTCTGGAGGGCGTATAAGTTTGAACTAATGAGCTTAGGTATGTTGGTGCCGTGCCAGTGTTCGTTTTGTAGGCAAGCATCAGTACCTTGAATTTGATGCGAGCGGCTACTGGTAGCCAGTGTAACCTGATGAGGAGAGGAGTAACATGAGCTGTTTTTGACTCATTGAAGACAACCCTCGCTGCTGCATTCTGGATCAGTTGTAGAGGCTTGATAGTACATAGGGTTGTAAATGGACATGTAAACTGGAGATTTTTTGCCCTTACCTAAGCTCTTGAGCTCTTGTTACATTATAATCCTCCACGTCCGCTCAGTTCTCAAAACTCTGGCAATTTGATAATACCTAGAATATCAAAGTCAACTGCGGGCGGCAGATCCTTCTCCTATTTAGCGCCCAAACTCTGGAATAACCTTCCTAACATTGTTGAGGAGGCAGACACACTCTTGCAGTTTAAATCTAGATTAAAGACCTATCTCTTTAACCTGGCTTACACATAACATACTAATACACTTCTAATATCCAAATGCGTTAAAGGATTTTTAGGCTGCATTAATTAGGTAAACCGGAACCGGGAACACTTCACATAACACCCGATGTACTTGCTACATCATTAGAAGAATGGCATCTACGCTCATATTAGTCTGTTTCTCTCTTATTCCGAGGTCACCGTAGCCACCAGATCCAGTCTGTATCCAAGTCAGAGGGTCACTGCAGTCACCCGGATCCAGTCTGTATCCAGCCCAGATGGTGGATTTCTGGTTTCTCCCAAGGTTTTTTCTCCATTCTGTCACTGATGGAGTTTTTGGTTCCTTGCCGCTGTCACCTCTGGCTTGCTTAGTTGGGGACACTTCATTTACAGCGATATCGTTGACTTGATTGCAAATTATTGCACAGATACTATTTAAACTGAACTGAGCTGCATGATGACATCACTGAATTCAATGATGAACTGCCTTTAACTGTCATTTTGCATTATTGACACACTGTTTTCCTAATTAATGTTGTTCAGTTGCTTTGACGCAATCTTTTTTGTTTAAAGCACTATATAAATAAAGATGACTTGACTTGACTTGACTTGACTTGACTAAGCCACATACCTTTTATGTAGATATCAGAGAACAAATTAAAATTTTGTGTCAATGCATTCTATGGCACCTTTAAAACAGAAGTCTTCAACAAGAGCATTTACCATCAATTAACAACCAGTCTGTCTGCGGGTTTAAATGTTATCAATAAAACTCCATTTCCCTCTGGAGAAAATTAATTGCATTAGTTCTGGAACCAGTTGTTGCACTCTTGTGACAGTTTCTTGTGCATTTCACTCTTTAATGTGAAAACATCTTTTTCATTGGCAAAGAAATCTCTTCCTGCACCTTTTACAGAAGCGGTTTGGCTGATTGGTTGAAAACAACCTGTGCTCGCGCCTGTGATCGTGTACTTCCGGGTGTCGCGCCAGCGGAGCAGCTGCCATTGAATGAACGGGCGCGTTCCCGTGAGCGGAGGAGCGGCGGCGTGACGGTAACCGAATTACTGTTTCCCTGTAGTTTACAGTCTGTAAACGATTCGATAGTAGCGGATATAAGGACAACGAACAGCAGTGAGCACTAGACTGATTCTCATGCTTTCTCCAATAAATTATCTGTTTATGTCGCCACTGAAAGCAGCGAATCAATAGACAGAACCCGAGAAACATATTACATGCATGCGGTTTTTCAGCATGAATAAAGTCCATAGACACGTGCATTTTCAATGCAGTGCAAACAACACTGAGTTCAGTAATAAAATCCCTACAGAACTTCCGTTTCTGATCTGATCGCAGTTATTAATTCAGACACGATTGTAACAGTGACAGCAATAAACCCCAGAGAGAAACATCATATCAGGTTTACAGTGATAGTCAATGTTTTGGATTTTTTAAATAGAAAATAGATGTAACATTTACTTTATGAATCATTATCAGCTACAACAATGAATAAAACTTGACAAGAATTGAAAAAGAAAAAAATTACAATATGCAGAAAAAGTTCTTATAATAGCAAGAAATATTACTGAATGTCTTAATAGAGTAAGAACAGAGAGAGGTGAGACAGAATCTCTTCAGTCATCTGAAAGTGTTTCAGATCCGGAGTGGCTTAACATTCACACAGCAGGATAACTGGAAATCCTCTCACATCATATTCGTGAGTGATGATAGGATGAATTCAGCATTCACTAAATACTAATAATGACTTTCTTCTCTGTATCTGCTCCAACAGTTGTAACAGTTTGCAGGTGTAAAAAAGGAACATTTCGAGTTACGCTTCTGTAAAGATGGAGTTTATTAAAGAGGAGAGTGAAGACGTGAGTGATGCAGAAACGCAAAGAGAGAAAGAAGAAGAAACTGAGGAACAGAGAGGTTGGTGATGATTATCGATTCTTCTTTAATGACTGATGTGTGTGGGGAAAAAATCATATGAGCCGTTAAATAATAAATTAGTTTATTTCCCCAGGTTCTCGGGTGGGGAGTGACGGCACACAAAAACGATTGTTCTGTGTGTACATCGGGTTTGAAGTCACGGTTCAGAATGTTTTCAGGACAGCAGGGGAAACAATAAATAAAATAATGCATTTTTTTTCTTTTTTATTAAACAGTGGCTTGTTGAATAAACTATGGCTCAGTCTTTAAACAAAAATGACTGCTGCAACACACTCTTCATACTGCAGTTTAGTGCTGGTGTGAATGGAGAAGAGATCTGAAGTGCGTCCACTTTTGAATGTAAAATATTTGGCAATATATATTTTAGTCAGAATTATAGCTCTCCTATTCTAATGTGCTCCGTCTGTCTGATGTTCATGCACACACCGCCGCTCCTTCAGTGAAGTCTGTGCAATCTAACAGAGACTCACTTGATATTAGAAAAAATGGAGATCATGTATATGTACAAATATTATTATAAGATGTAAGTTATGAGCTGAGGAAAATATGTCTGAATTGCATTAAACAGCACGCATCTGACAGACTCCTTTATACTGTATGCTTATGATTTAGTTTGAAGCGCAACATTTCTCAGTTTCATTTCATTTAACTTGAAGTACTAAATGAACTATAACTAATTATTACTATTAAACTAAAACGGACAAAAACACACAACAAGATGATAAAACCAGCTATTTTTTTCAGTTTGTATAATAAGATTAGGTGTAATCCAGATATTCAGCACCTCGTTGACCTCATTGTCTGAATTGGTTCTAGATCTGCTGGAAGTGAAGGTGGAAAGTGAAGAAGTGAATGAAGATCATCAGAAGATCATATTCGGAGAACGATCACAGACTGAAGATGACTTCTCCCAGAAGAGAGCAGGAGCCAAGAAATCTCCGTTCAGCTGCTCTCAGTGTGGAAAGTGTTTCACGCTCAAAGTAAACCTCAACAGCCACATCAGAATCCACAGTGGAGAGAGAAACTTCAGCTGTCTGCAGTGCGGCAGCAGCTTCTTCAAGAACGCAGATCTGAAGAGACACTTACAGACTCACAGCGGAGAGAAGCCCTACAGCTGCCCGCACTGCTCCAAGAGCTTCACACGCAAGGAGAGCCTGGAGAACCACATCCGGATCCACACCGGAGAGAAGCCCTTCACCTGCCTCCTGTGTGACAAGAGCTTCATCCGCAAGGGTCACTTTAAGAACCACATGCGGATTCACTCTGGAGAGAGACCGTTCACGTGTCACGAGTGCGGGAAGAGCTTCACACAGGCTACGATCCTCAGAAACCACCAGCACTCACACTCTGGAGAACGACCCTTCGGCTGCGATCTGTGCGGAAAGAGCTTCATCTCAGCAAAACACCTAAAAATACACCAGAAAATCCATCAGAAGCTCTTCCTGTGCTCCTTCTGTGGAAAGATGTTTTCACAGCTGGGTTACCTGAAGGAGCACCAGAAGATCCACACCGGAGAGAAAGCTCACGTGTGCTCGGTGTGCGGAAACAGCTTCTCCAGAGCCAAATATCTGAAGGAACATCAGAAAGTCCATACAGGAGAAAAACCCTACAAGTGCTCGCACTGCGACAAGAGTTTCAGTCAGTCAGGGAACCTGAAGATACACGAGAGAGTTCACACCGGAGAGAAACCGTACCACTGTCCCCCGTGTGGACGGAGCTTCATCACCTCCAGCGCTCTGCTGTCGCACAGGCGAAACTGTCTCCCGAAGTTATCAAGTGAGCAGGAATCAACAGAGAAACTCAAATGTTTTCTTGCAAAGTCATTTTCTTGAACAGCTCTTTCTAGATTACGTTAACTGTGTGTAGTAGCATTCATCAGACGTATGATGTGTATTATTTCTCCATGCACATTGTTAACAAATTAACTGTATCAGTCACAGTTTGTGTGAGGTGGTGAATTGAAAAGAACAGTGAGAACGTGAAGAGATCAGAAGAGTGCTGGAAACCTATCAACCACAGCATTGATAAAAATGAAATAAGGACCTTTGCAATACACAAACTGTGTACTTTGCATTATTTGGCCACATGTTCATTCATTGCTGAATAAAGTATATTAATACTATTTATTTAAAACTTTAACTAAGACCACTGTATTGTGCTTGGATTGCACATTATGAAATGTCAATAAATGAGAGCAAAATGTTCAATTCAATTCAAGTTTATTTGTATAGCGCTTTTTACGATACAAATCATTGCAAAGCAACTTTACAGAAAATTAAGTTTCTACAATATTTAGTAGTAGCTTATCAGTGATGACTGTCAGTTTATGTGCATACGCCAGAAATGTTCAGAAAAATCAATAAAAGACGTAAACAAACAGATGATTAACACTATTAACAGCAATTATGCAATCAAACTTATAGCAAAATGTGTAAGTTCTGTATGTTGTCTCTGGGTTAGCATCATCTGAGGTCCTCTGAGGGGTTGGCATCATCTCTTCTCAGGTGTTCTGGATCCAGACTGGAGCTTGTGTAAATCCTAGTTACCACGGGATGTAAATCCAGCAGAAACAGAGAAACAAATAGAGACATAATTAGCGTAGCTGCTGTTCCAGCCAAGCAAAATTAATTAGTTTAACCCAAGCTAAAGAATGATAATGCGCATTTGAACAGATATAACTGCAGTCCAAAATTATGAGATGCATTATTTCAATGCTTGGCCAAAGAGATGTGTTTTTAATCTAGATTTAAACAGAGGAAGTGTGTCTGAACCCCCGAACATTATCAGGAAGGCTATTCCAGAGTTTGGGAGACAAATGCAAAAAAGCTCTACCTCCTTTAGTGGACTGTGCTATTCTAGGTACTATCAAAAGTCCAGCGTTTTGTGACCTTAGGGAGCGTGATGGGTTGTAGCGTGGTAGAAGACTAGTTAGGTATGCAGGAGCTAAACCATTAAGGGCCTTATAAGTAAGTAATAATATTTTGTAACTGATACAGAACTTAATAGGTAGCCAGTGCAGAAACTGTAGTATTGGGGTAATATGATCATATTTTCTTGACCTGGTAAGGACTCTAGCCGCTGCATTTTGGACTACCTGTAGCTTGTTTATTGAGGATGCAGGACAACCACCTAGCAGTGCATTACAATAGTCCAGTCTAGAGGTCATGAATGCATGAACTAGCTTTTCTGCATCAGGAACAGGTAACATGTTTCATAGCTTGGGCAATGTTTCTAAGATGGAAGAATGCTGTTTTTGTAACACGGGAAATATGATTTTCAAAAGACAAGTTACTGTCTAATATAACACCCAGATTTTTGACTGTAGAGGAAGTAACAGTACATCCGTCTAATTGCAAATTGTAATTCACGAGATTCTGTGTAATGTTTTTTGGTCCAATAAGTAATATCTCTGTCTTATCTGAATTTAATAGGAGAAAATTATTGGTCATCCAATCTTTTCAATTCAATCATTTTTAACACACTGTTAGTTTAGATAATTTAGAAGTTTCATCTGGCCTTGTTGAGATATATAGTTGAGTATCATCAGCATAACAGTGGAAATTAATCCTGTATTTTCTAATAATATTACCAAGGGGCAACATGTATATTGAAAACAGCAGAGGACCTAGGACAGATCCTTGTGGCACTCCATATTTTACTGGTGATAAATGAGATGAATCCCCATTTAAATAAACAAAGTGGTAGCGATCGGACAGGTAGCATCTAAGCCATCTTAAAGACTGCCCTTGGATACCTGTATAGTTTTGTAATCAATCTATGAGTATGTGGTGATCTATGGTGTCGAACGCAGCACTAAGATCAAGTAAAACTAGCAATGAGATGCAGCCTTGGTCTGATGCAAGAAGCAAGTCATTAATAATAATAACAATTTCAGTTCCATTACTATGACTGAAACCCAAACCAAACTCAAAATATACATAAATTTTTCATTTGCAGTAAGGAGCACAATTGAGCAGACACAAATTTTTTCTAAAATTTTAGACATAAATGGAAGATTTGAAATGGGTCTGTAATTTGCCAGTTCACTAGGATCTAGTTGTGGTTTCTTAATAAGAGGCTTAATAACCGCCAGCTTGAATGGTTTTGGGACGTGACCTAAAGATAACGATGAGTTAATAATATTGAGAAGCGGTTTTTCTGCTACAGGTAACAACTCTTTCAGGAATTTAGTGGGTACAGGATCTAATAAACATGTTGTTGGTTTAGATGCAGTGATAAGTTTATTTAGCTCTTCCTGTCCTATAGTTGCAAAGCACAGCAGTTAATCTTTGGGTGCGATGGATAAAACTAAAGTATTAGATGCTGTAGAATCTACGTTTGCTATTGTATTTCTGATGTTATCTATTTTATCAGTGAAGAAATTCATAAAGTCATTACTATTTAACTGTGAGGGAATATTTAGATCGGGTAGCGTCTGGTTATTTGTTAATCTAGCCACTGTGCTAAATAAAAACCTTGGATTGTTTTGGTTGTTTTCTATGAGTTTGTGGATATGCTCGGCCCTGGCAGTTTTTAGAGCCTGTCTATAGCTGGACATACTGTTTTTCCACGCAATTCTAAAAACTTCCGAGTTAGTTTTTCTCCATTTGCGCTCAAGACTACGAGTTTCTTTCTTGAGAGAGTGGGTATTACTGTAAGATAGTGCCCATGTTGCCAGTCATTTTGTCTAGTTCATGTGTATTTATGGGTACACAGAGCAGTTGAGATAAATCAGGCAGGTTATTTGTGAATCTGTCTTTGGTGGCGGGAACAATAGTTCTGCCCGGACGATAACACGAAGCCATATAGTTAATATCATCAATACGCAGAATGCACGATACAAGGAAATGGTCAATAACATCATCACTTTGAGGTACGATATCTATATCAGTAAGATCGATTCCATGCTGTAACAGTCAAACCTGTTAACATGTTTTTTTTTCGTTGTACCTCTACTACTCACCATGAGGGGGCAACAAGGAGTAATACTCTGATGTATAAAACTGGTGTAGAGAGTAGAAGTAGTAGATTGGTAATGGAGGAATAAGCATGGCTTATGGCTCCAAACAATCATTGGTCCTGATTGGGAAACTTAGAGTTTCATGCTCAGTCTGAAGTAAGCATTGTTTCTTTTATATCGACTTAAATGTTGACTGTTATTTATGTAGTTATATATAACTATTTAATGTGATTCTTTTTGTAGAAGGACTCCACATTCTGTGGGAGACATCTTTCTCTTTTACATGCCTGTCTGAAACCTTGTCTGAAACATGTCAATGAAGTGAATGTAGAGGCAATGTGAAATACTGCTGTGGATCCTGAAATCGGATTGTGCCACACTAGTGATTTTGAAGACTTGGGTTTACTGTGATTCGATATCAACACAAAGGTTTGCACGTGGAAACTTTGGGATGTTTTGGGATTGGGACATGAGCTTTCGTGGACATTCATGGATTAGAGTGTGGTGAATGGACTTTCAGGATTATTGTCTTCGTCATTATCGTCGGCGTCAGCATCGTCATCATCATCAACGTCACCCAAAAACAGATAAGACTTATATTTCTATGCTGTTGGTTTTTGAGGGTAAAAACATGTACGATTTCTGTGTGTGTCAATGAAAGGGTCTAAAAAGATAAAACAATATGCAAATGAATGAGAAGTATTTATTTATTGATTTTTTTATATTACAGACTTGTTAAGGTCGTATTGAAACATAGTTAATGATTCCACCCTATAAAAACAGAGTTATAACTAATACCATTGTGAGATCAAGGAAACGGTTATAATGCGATATAATTAAATCTAGCGTATTATTAAAACGATGAGTGGGACCGGTGACATTTTGCTTTACTCCAAAACAGTTTAATAAGTCAGTAAACGCAAGTCCTAATGCATCATTTGTATTATCAATGTGAGTGTTAAAATCTCCAAAAATTAGCGCTTTATCAGCGGTAACCAACAGGTCTGAGAGGAAATCTCCAAATTCTTTTAGGAATTCTGTATACGGCCCTGGTGGTCTATACACAGTAGCCAGAGCAAGAGATACGATAGATTTCTTTTGCATATCTGACAATGTAACATTAAGCATAAGTATTTCAAATGATTTAAACCTGTATCCTGTTTTCTGGGTAACATTGAGAATATCACTATATATTGTTGCAACACCTCCCCCACGACCAGTCTGATGGGGCTCATGCTTATAACAGTAGTTTGATGGAGTAGACTCATTTAGACCAATATAATCTTTTGGTTTTAGCCAGGTTTCAGTCAAGCAGAGTACATCAAAACTATTATCTGTGATCATTTCATTTACAATAACTGCTTTGGGTGTGAGTGATCTAATGTTTATGAGCCCAAACTTTAGAAATTGTTTTTGATCATTTATTTTATGTTTTTCTGGTTTAATCACGATAAGATTTTTTCTTGGTCCTGCATTAAATTTATATTTTGACCTCACTATTTGGGGAACAGACACAGTCTTAATAGATTGGACAGCGCAAGTACAAACCCGATTCCAAAAAAGTTGGGACACTGTACAAATTGTGAGTAAAAAAGGAATGGAATAATTTACAAATCTCATAAACTTATATTTTATTCACAATAGAATATAGATAACATATCAAATGTTTAAAGTGAGACATTTTGAAATGTCATGCCAAATATTGTCTCATTTTGGATTTCATGAGACCTACACATTCCAAAAAAAGTTGGGACAGGTAGCAATAATAGGCCGGAAAAGTTAAATGTACATATAAGGAACAGATGGAGGACCAATTTGCAACTTATTAGGTCAATTGGCAACATGATTGGGTATAAAAAGAGCCTCTCAGAATGGCAGTGTCTCTCAGAAGTCAAGATGGGCAGAGGATCACCAATTCCCCCAATGCTGCGGCGAAAAATACTGGAGCAATATCAGAAAGGAGTTTCTCAGAGAAAAATTGCAAAGAGTTTGAAGTTATCATCATCTACAGTGCATAATATCATCCAAAGATTCAGAGAATCTGGAACAATCTCTGTGCGTAAGGGTCAAGGCCGGTAAACCATACTGGATGCCTGTGATCTTCGGACCCTTAGACGGCACTGCATCACATACAGGAATGCTACTGTAATGGAAATCACAACATGGGCTCAGGAATACTTCCAGAAAATATTGTGGGTGAACACAATCCACCGTGCCATTCGCCGTTGCCGGCTAAAACTCTATAGGTCAATAAAGAAGCCATATCTAAACATGATCCAGAAGCGCAGGCCGTTTTGGAAAACTGGGACGCCATGTCATCCGGACTAAAGAGCACAAGGACAACCCAAGTTGTTATCAGCGCTCAGTTCAGAAGCCTGCATCTCTGATGGTATGGGGTTGCATGAGTGCGTGTGGCATGGGCAGCTTACACATCTGGAAAGGCACCATCAATGCTGAAAGGTATATCCAAGTTCTAGAACAACATATGCTCCCATCCAGACGTCGTCTCTTTCAGGTAAGACCTTGCATTTTCCAACATGACAATGCCAGACCACATACTGCATCAATTACAACATCATGGCTGCGTAGAAGAAGGATCCGGGTACTGAAATGGCCAGCCTGCAGTCCAGATCTTTCACCCACAGAAAACATTTGGCGGATCGTAAAGAGGAAGATGCGACAAAGAAGACCTAAGGCAGTTGAGCAACTAGAAGCCTGTATTAGACAAGAATGGGACAACATTCTTACTCCTAAACTTGAGCAACTTGTCTCCTCAGTCCACAGACGTTTGCAGACTGTTATAAAAAGAGGGGATGCCACACAGTGGTAAACATGGCCTTGTCCCAACTTTTTTGAGATGTGTTGATGCCATGAAATTTAAAATCAACTTATTTTTCCCTTAAATGATACATTTTCTCAGTTTAAACATTTGATGTGTCATCTATGTTGTATTCTGAATAAAATATAGAAATTTATAACATCCACATCATTGCATTCTGTTTTTATTCACAATTTGTACAGTGTCCCAACTTTTTTGGAATCGGGTTTGTCCTTCTAACATTTAAGCGGGTAGAACAAAAGCCATCATAGCAGTTATTTGAGAATTGGCTTACTAGTCAAATGGAGTGTAGAGTCCTGGAGATGTTGTCCGACAGGAGATCTGCTCTGACTCTGCTGGGGTGCAGGCCATCAGCGCGAAAAAGCCTAGGACGCTCCCAGAAAAGAGTCCAGTTATTAACAAAGAGCAGTTTCTGTTCTTTACACCATGACAATAACCATTCATTTAGAGCAAAAAGTCTACTGAACCTTTTGTGTCCTCGTCGATACGTGGGCAGTGGTCCTGACATGATGATCGTCGCAGCGGGCTCGATCAGGCTCCTGAAGTCCCTCTTCAGTGTCTCCATCTGCCGCTGCGTGGTGTCGTTAACCCCGGCGTGAAGCACGACCGCTCTGGGGCTCTCGTCGGCCTTCAGGATCGCGGGTATCTGCACAGAAACATCGAGAACACAAGCACCAGGGAAACAGTGAGTGTGCACTTTACCTTCGGCTAACGTAGCACGGATGTGTCAGACGATGGAGTCTCCGACAATCACAGCGTCGCATTCCGTCTCACGGAGGGGAGCGAAGCGGTTCCGTGTGGAGATCTCGAAGACCGGAGGGGGAGAGGTCGTCGCCCGGGGACTGGCTCGCGTCCTCCGCAGCGGATGCACCCAGGGTCCGTGGTGCCCCCGCACCGGAGTGAAGGACATCTGGGCAGATCGCGTCTTGGGTGCACCAGGTCTGTGCAGAGAAACACATGGGGTAGAGGTGGTGGGACTGTTAGTAGCGCACTGCATACTTACCCTAGACTTGTGAGCGTCAGCCCGGGAGGTTTCCAGTGCGGCTCTCCGCTCTCTCAGCTGGGCCTGCCTCTGCTCCGGGACCCGAATCTGCTTCTCCACGGCCCCCAGCTCGAGCTGCATTCGTGTCGTCACCTGCACTCAAAGGTAGACAAACATCCGCCATTAAAGCAAGTAACAGTGAGTAAAGCAATTTTAATGTGTGTGAATAGAGTATTAGCAATGCACGTGGGTTTAGCGATAACCACGCTGGCGATGCTAATGGGCTATAAGCTACTAGCGGACTCGGGAAATCAAAATAAAACTAGTGATAACAAGGCACTCTGATTGTTTTTGTTGTAGAATACCATAGAGGATATATTCACACGTTTATAGAAATGAAAATGCTGGTATATAAATTAGATTTCAATAATAAAAAATAGACGATAAAGAAATAACGTGACAGAGCTCAAACTAGAGGCATAATGTTGTACAGAGCTGCTCTTTTAAGGAGCACAGAAGACAGATGTGCTTGAGTTCAGCTGATGTTCAGTATTGTTTCAACATTGTGTCTCAATTCAGTGGTAATAAAGCTTTTTTCTTCACAAAATTCATCCAGATCTTTACTTTATGCTTGCAGCAAGAATAATATATTATAAGCCTAGACTGGTAACATTAATAGTGACTGGCTGGACTAAACAGCCAGACATGAACACAAAATACATGTATTCATTTATTCAAAGTCATAAAAAAAGACAATTTCATAAAAATAGACATTTTATTATCCGGGTTCCACATTCATTGTAATTGTAGTAATTTCCCCATAAAATTTAGTTTGATCTCTAATTAAATGGACCTGAATCAACTCCTCGAGGTCTTTGCATTTTTTTTAATAACAATCAGATGTGTCGAAACTACAGTTACACCAGAGGTCAGTCTCGAGAGACTGATTCCCTTAGTAGATTGTTTAGCAGCATTGAAACGACTGCCAAATGTATCTCAATGTGTCCTGCATATGGTAGAAAGGCTATCGCATTCAGTTCTGCTCTTACTGCCAAAATTCAACGGGGTTATCCCGACGCTGGTCGGATCTGAGCAGGCTCTGGTTATGGAACAAGAAGTGAATACCCTATTAAGGAAGGAGGCCATCGAGGTGGTCCCTCCTCAAGACAGGGAATCCGGGTTTTACAGCCGGTATTTCACAAGTTCCAAAGAAGGATGTGGGGGTTGCATCCGATCATAGATCTACTTAAGTTAAATCGCTCAGTTATGAGGCTGAAGTTCAAAATGCTCATTATCAAGCATGTTGTATCACAAATCAGGTCCGAGGACTGGTTTGTCACGATAAATCTCAAAGACGCATATTTCCATGTCGCCATCTTTCCACAACAGGAAGGTCCGCTTTTGGGGGCGAATAAGGTTTCTGAGATCCGCTTTCAGGGGCGAAGCGTACCAATATCGAGTACTTCCGTTCAGCCTTGCACTCCCACACCGCATGTTTACGAAATGTGTAGATGCGGCTCTGGTTCCTCTGCGACTGCAGGGCATCCGCATACTAAATTATATTAACGATTGGTTGATTTTTAGCTCAATCAGAGCAGATGGCATTTCAACATCGAGATGTCATTCTTGCCCACATGGGGGAGCTGGGTTTGAGACTGAACGCCAAGAAAAGTGTACTTTGTCCATTACAGAGGACCACTTATCTAGGTGTAGTGTGGGATTCGACCATGATGCAGGCACGTCTGTCTCCTGCTCGTTTCGAGTCGATCCTCACGTCAGTCAAGAGAGTCAGAGAAGGCCAGCCACTCACTCTCAAACAGTGTCAGAGATTGTTAGGTCTGATGGCAACTGCGTCCAACGTGATACCTTTTGGCCTGCTGTACATGAGACCCCTACAGTGGTGGCTCAAGACCAAGGGATTTTCACCGAGGGGGAATCCACTTCGAAATATCAAGGTCACGCAGCGATGCCTCCATGTGGAAGAAACCTTGGTTCTTGAATCAGGGCCCTGTGCTGGGAGCTCCTTGTCGCTGTGTAAAGCTAGTGACAGACGCCTCACTGACAACACATCGGTGGTCTCTTACATCAACCACCAGGGAGGTCTGCGTTCACGCCCCTTGCGTTCACGCCCCTATAAGCTGGCACACCAGATCCTTGTGTGAACCCAGGACAAACTCCTCTCATTCAGAGCAGTATATATTCCTGGAAATCTAAATGTAGGCGCAGACATACTGTCGAGACAGGGGCCGAGGCCCGGGGAATGGAAGCTTCACCCCGAGGTGGTGAAGCAGATATGGAGAGTTTTTGGCAAAGCCCAGGTGGACCTCTTTGCGACTCAAGAGACATTGCAATGTCCCCTCTGGTTCTTTCAAGTTCATCCAGCTCCTCTGGGACTGGACACTATGGTACAGACTTGGCCGAGGCTTCGTCTGTATGCTTTTCCCCCTATCGCTCTGCTCCCGGGAGCTCTTGCAAGAGTACACCTGGATGGGGTCTGTCTTCTATTAGTAGCCCCATTCTGGCCGGGCAGAGTATGGTTCGCAGATCTAATCTCTCTCCTCAACGGCTCTCCATGAGAGATTCTGATCAGGACAGATCTATTCTCTCAGGCGCAGGGCACGATAGTTCAACCTTGCCCGGAGTTATGGAAACCCTGAGGGGGCACAGCTCATAGCATCTGGTCTCTCAACCGAGGTTGTTGAGACCATCCCCCAGTCCAGAGCTCCCTCAACAAGGAAACTGTACGCCCTGAGGTGGAAACTCTTCACCTCATAGTGCAGAGACTGCCAGCTTGACCCTGTTAACTGCCCAGTTGGTACAGTTCTGGAGTTTCTACAAGCAAGGTTCTCTGCAGGGGTAACCCAATCCACCTTAAAAGTTTACGTGGCAGCCATTACGGCCTACCATGTCCCCTTCGGTGGCCAGTCAGTGGGTAGACACCCCCTAGTGACATGTATCCTCCATGGTGCGCTGAGGCTGAGGCCTCCAGTACGGTCCCATGTTCCCCCCTGGGACTTGGTTGTGGTTTTCTGTAAAGCTCCATTCGAGCAGATTCAAGAGAATTCATCAGATCTACTTCTGACCATAAAGACTGCCTTCTTGTTGACTATTACTTATTACTGATAGTACTGCAGGCCTTCAGCCCTCCTCCCTTCCAGGAGTCCGACCAGAAGAAGCTAATTGTATGTATCCAGCTGGAGTGCTGGACGATATCTAGGAATGCCTGTTATGGTTTATCATAAATTATATGAAACCTAAAGGTTTTACTACTAAGACTCATAATTTTGACAGTTTTTACAGTAAAATGGCAATCATATAATAATTAAACCAGTGCCAGATGAATGTGAAAAGGGATTTTAATGATAAAGTAGACTATTTAAAAATCACATCTGCCAAGTGCATCATCTTACAAGTATGAATATTAAGCTAAAGCAGCAAGAGTTCAGGGCAGTATGTTACACAAAGGCTCATTCTGATTAACGTGTTCCCCATATGTTTCATTTCATGACTTTAAACTTCCTGCACTGCTAAAAGCACAAACATAGTACAATATATCAAGGTTGCATTGCATTAGCTCTTTTCAAAATGAAAATGGATTCAAAAGAAAGAATCTGCTGCTGCCTGTGTCTCTGAGCTCCAAACCACTTACGATGCCAGCCATTGCTCAGCCCTTCACCATCACGAGTGCCAGAGCTCAGCGATGACAAGTCAGTCCAGGTTCATCTCAAGCAGATTCTAAAGAAACAACAGCAGAAAAATGACTGTCAGTGCATGTTTTCAACCAGAGATAATGGCTTGAATATTCAGAGCGAGCAGGTTATGTCAGATGTCATTGATACTGATCACAAACAAGTGTGATGCCGTTATTCACTAACATTGTGCTTGAAGAACAGGTGACATTTTTCATGAAAATTTTATGTAAATTATTCATGTAAATTGTTCTTCCACAGTACACACATCCTCCAACGATCAAACTGGAATTTCTCAATCTCCCATCAGCTCCGCAAACCTCTTTTGATTTTCAGATATAAAAGACCACAACCACTTGCTTTTTCACCTTCTTTGAATCACACGTGTAGAGAAGAATTTGCTTACTCTCTCACACCCTCCCACACACCAAACCATACTTACCAGCATGCAACACAGAGACAGAGAGACAGACAGATGCTGCAGGATGCCGGGGATGCTGTTAGGAGACATCTTTCCCAACTTCGAAGCCGATTCCACTTTTGGCCGAATGAAACTACATGATTATCTGGGAGATTCGTAAGTGATGAGAGCATGTGTCTTGTGATGTAAGAGTGTGTTGTGTGTTATACTGTATGTGTTGTTCATCATAGATACAGCAGTTTTATTCTCAATACCCACTTCCTGAAGTCACTCTCACAATATTCCTCTACTTTCGTTCTTCCTCTGTGTTCTTATTATTATTAACTGGTAATGAACTGAAATGAATGACTTGGATTTAAGATTTGAGTTGTGTGGCTTGGCTATAAACGAGTCTCTCTCATAATTTCCTCACAATGGACAACATGCAGAATTGCTACGTGTTCAATCCTGTCTTTGTCTAAATTGTGGTTGTGTTTGTAGGTCAGGCTGTCAGTGACATCAATTTTACCACTTCGGCTACATGAAAATGCTGACAGAGTTTGACACACATAAAGACCAGTGTTTGGTCATTTTTTTGAATGTGTGTGTGTGTGTGTGTGTGTGTGTGTGTGTGGTTCAGGTAAACCTTATGCTGTGGACTAAATGTCTTTGCAAGAATAGTAAAACCTGACTTTTCTGACCTTGTTTGGTCATTTTTTTGGTCATCCTAACTGTCCTACAGAGTGTGTATGAGCAGCACAGATGAATTGTGGTCAGTGGTTTCAGTCCTGCAGACTCTTTTGTTGAATGTCTTGCAGTGATGAAGAGGCTAAACCGTAATGCTGCGCTGAATGATGGCTCTTTAGTTACCAGGACAGGGCATCATCACTCAACCCTGAGAAACTCAATGATCTGTGGTTTTGAGGTTTTTCTGTCTGTTTAACAGTGTTCATATTCTTCTGTTTCAGCCTGACATTCAGAGCATCTATTAACAATCAATGGTCTTAGGTTTATTTTTGTGGGTTGAGCACCTCTGGTCCTCAAAACACCCAAAGTCACTGCCAAAATCTCTTCAGCAAACAATCAATTGACCCTTGTCTCATTTCTGTGGTCCGTTAGTCATCATAGTTGGTAAACCTCTCTAGATCCTGCTTACAGATATCACTCCCTAAAAGGGGAGGGGAGCTTATCCACAGGCCACGATCAACTCTATGTGAAGGAGATGTGTTGCACTGCGTGAGGCAAATGGTGGTCCTACCAGATACTGATACAGTAAAACTGCACATTTTAGAGAGACCTTTTATTGTGGCCAGCCTAAGGCACACCTGTGCAATAATCATGCTGTCTAATCAGCATCTTGTTATGCCACACCTGTGAGGTGGATGGATTATCTCGGCAAAGGAGAGGTGCTTACAGATTCATGAACAATATTTGAGAGAAATAGGCCTTTTGTGTACATAGAAAAAGTCTTAGATCTTTGTGTTCAGCTCATGAAAAATGGGAGCAAAAACAAAAGTGTTGCATTTATAATTTTGTTCAGTGTAGTTTCCTGCTCGTGCCACATCTCCTGCAGTTATCAGCAATTCTTGAACAGTCAAACTGGTGTCAGTAGCTAAGCCTAGACCCTCTTTCCTGTTACACACTCCTTTCCTAATTTCAGGGATTAACCCATTCAGCCAAATTGATAAGAAAGGCTCTCCTTTGCCCGGAAATGTAATCCTCAACACTTTCATCTGTCTTTTGTTTACATCTTGTAACTTCAATCCAGTCTAATTTTTGCGCTTTTCTGCACCAAGCCTTAAGTTTCTTCCATCCTTCTGCCTCAGCTCTGTCATCAGTCTTTTCTTTTTTTACCCAGGAAGAACAGCTCTTTCTGTGAGTTATACATCATTACTCTATTTTTACATCAATGCACATGCACAGTCCTTTCAGTTTCAATTTTTAATCTGATCAAGTGTTTACATGCACTCTCAATCGAATTAGGAATAAATAGAAATTTCATTCGGATCGATCTCAATCGGATTGTTTAAGGTGTTTACATGAAGGCTTTTCAGTCCGATTGAGCTGTCAATTTGATTGCAAACAAATTATTTGGTTGCATGTAATTATATAACCACTGACTGAGACTATGCTAAATCAATCTTTGACTGAAAAAATCTCTTTCAGAGCTTCCAATCTAGCTAAAGCTGATCTTGGAACTTTTCTGACATTTCCCAGCTCCTTTGACCACTCATACACTTCTTTAGAATTTGGGGTAAACATTTGTACAGCACAACATCTGAATCCCTGACCTCACGATCCATTATCACATTCCCTTGATTTGTTTTCTGGAGATAAACCTTAGTCTAATTTTTCCCCTTTTTGATGTTCACTCTCAATGGTCTAAGCCAGGCCTCACCAAACTCGGTCCTGAAAGTGTCCTGCAGAGTTTAGCTCCAACTTGCCTCAACACACCTGGCTAGAAGTTTGAAGTATACCAAGCAAGACCTAGATTAGCTGCTTCAGGTGTGTTTTATTAGGGTTGGAGCTAAACTCTGCAGGACACCGCTCTTCCAAGATCCAGTTTGGTGACCCCTGGTCTAAGCTTGGCTGTTGCTCCTTCATAATTATCAATGTCCATCTAAGAATCTGAGGTTGTGTCATTACCAATATTACATGCATTTAATTCTGGTAAAACAGGCAAAACTTGCTTTTGATCAACCTTTTGTGTACTTCGAGCACAAGCTGTTTTAGTTTTTGCTGTTCATTTTCAAGCTGAGCCTTTAACTGTAATGGTAACAAAGGGTGAGGAAGCAAGTGCAAGAGTGAAATACAAATGTTTATTGAAGGCAGATATACAAATGAGTCCAGGTGGAACAACGGATGGTTGCAGCGATGACAGACGGTGATCCAGGAAGTGGCGGTGAGATGAGGCAGCAGGAGAGCGTGACACAGGCCTGAGATGAGCAGTCCATGGTGGTGAAGAGTGGACGGGGTTCCAGGGTCAGACAACAGCAAAGCAGAGAACCAGGAACGAGAAACCAGGCAACTGAACGGGAGACTTCATACAACGCTCTGACAAACACAAGACGAAAGACAGGGCAATAAGTAGGGATCGGGTAATGAGTAACAGCTGGTGCAGATGAACAATCAACCGAGACGCCCACATGAAACAATCAGTGCTGACGAGCGACACACAAACTCCACCCACATAGTGCAAACCCGAGACCACGGTTTACCAACCGTGACATTAACTCTTGACAGCTATCTTGTAGCCCTTTAGCTTTCTCTCCACATCTTCTTTGTCTGTTATGATGTAGGGCCCTATAAAATCCATTTTATTTATTTTTCGAATTCTGTTTTTTTTTTTTTTTTTAAATCAGTTTTAATTTTTCTGGATTCTGTTTTTTGTTTTAATGGGTAAAATTATTTTTTATTAATCAAAAAATGTCTAATTAATTGAAATACTAAAACTTACAATACTAAACAGCAATTAAAAGTAAGGCTGTCAACGTTAGTGCGTTAATGCATGCGATTAATTTTACAATCCTTAACGCGTTAAAATAATTTAACGCAATTAAAGCAAAATTACTGAAGCTCAATTTCTATTCTAACCATTTAACCCAATTTTGCTTCTCTGTTTGCGATCAGATCATTTTAAGCCGCTAAACTCCGGAAAGTTTTCAGTCCAATGATCCAGGAAGGGAATGCATTCAAACAATCCATCCAAAACAATGCTAATATAAAGGAAACCAGGCTGATTACATCAGAGATTGCAGAGAGAACAGAGACTCACGTTGTGTTTTCAGTGAATTATTAATTCCAGTGTGTTTGGCTTTAAAACACAAGCTCTGTCATATTCTGTGATTGTCTCTGAAGAGCGCGACCCTCACATATTGCATTGTGTGAAGTACAGACTGAACTGATTGTCAACATCCCACTGCTGTATGGCCAGATTAGACGCAAACTATGGTTTCTCAACTGAAAAACCATTCTCGCTAGTAAAGTTCTGATGGATGAAGACTGCAGTCAAGGTCAAGTCAAGTCAGCATTTTTATATAGTGCTTTAAACAAAACAGACTGTGTCATTAATTAGGAAAACAGTGTGTCAACAATGCAAAATGACAGTTAAAGGCAGTTCATCATTGAATTCAGTGATGTTATCATGCAGCTCAGATCAGTTTAAATAGTATCTGTGCAATAATTTGCAATCAAGTCAACGATATCGCTGTAAATGAAGTGTCCCCAACTAAGCAAGCCAGAGGAACCAAAACTCCATCGGTGACAGAATGGAGAAAAAAACCTTGGGAGAAACCAAGCTCAGTCGGGGGCCAGTTCTCCTCTGACCAGACGAAACCAGCAGTTCAATTCCAGGCTGCAGCAAAGTCAGATTGTGCAGAGGACTCAACTGGTTCCTGTGGTCTTGTCCCAGTGGTCATCTGAGACAAGGTCTTTACAGGGGATCTGTGTCTGGGGCTCTAGTTGTCCTGGTCTCCGCTGTCTTTCAGGGCTGTAGAGGTCCTTTCTAGGTGCTGATCCACCACCTGGTCTGGATACGTACTGACTTGGATACAGACTGGATCTGGTGGCTACGGTGACTTCGGGAGAGAAACAGACTAATATTAGCGTAGATGCCATTCTTCTAACGATGTAGCAAGTACATCAGGTGTTACCGGAAGTGTTCCCGGTTCCGGTTTATCTAATTAATGCAGCTTAAAAATCCTTTAACGGATTTGGATATTAGAAGCGTATTAGTGTGTTATGTGTAAGCCAGGTTAAAGAGATGGGTCTTTAATCTAGATTTAAACTGCAGGAGAGTGTGTCTGCCTCCCGAACAATAATAGGTAGGTTATTCCAGAGTTTAGGCGCTAAATAGGAGAAGGATCTACCGCCCGCAGTTGATTTTGATATTCTAGGTATTATCAAATTGCCTGAGTTTTGAGAACGCAGCGGGAATGGAGGACTATGAAAGTGAAAGTGACGTGACATACAGCCAAGTATGGTAACCCATACTCGGAATTCGTGCTCTGCTTTTAACCCATCCAAAGTTCACACACACAGCAGTGAACACACACACACCGTGAACACACACCCGGAGCAGTGGGTATCATTTATGCTGCGGCGCCCGGGGAACAGTTGGGGGTTCGGTGCCTTTCTCAAGGGCACCTCAGTCGTGGTATTGAGGGTGGAGAGAGCGCTGTACATTCACTCCCCCCACCTACAATTCCTGCCGGCCCGAGACTCGAACTCACAACCCTTGGATTGCAAGCCCGACTCTCTAACCATTAGGCCATGACTTCCCCATATATGTAATAAGAGCTTGTTCAAATACTGAGGTGCTAAACCATTCAGGGCTTTATAAGTAATAAGCAAGATTTTAAAATCTATATGAGGTTATGCATAGTAAAACTAGGCATTGAAAGCTCCATATATGGTTATTTCTGGGAGGAGACGAGGTGGAGATGCACGTACGCACAATCTTCCCCTGTCCTGGACCACAAACACCTCCAGCCTGGTCAAGAACCCAGAGAGCAAAAATCATATGGGCCAGATCTGGTATCCTTGTTATGTTTTATAATAAATATATGAAAATATCCATAAAACAAAATGGTTTAAAGCTGTTCTCAGATACATTTTAGAATAGAGTTAATCTAATTTTTTACACTGGCCAAATAATATTTCAATTGTTTTAAGCAATTAAAATAAAATTAAATGTATGCAGTTTTGCTGATGAGCATCATTTCACTATTTTTAGTGGAAACAGATAGGCCCATATTTATTGCAGTGTAAATACAATTGTCTGATTTGGCACGTCACTGACAAAGTATTTTAAAAAGGAAACGTGCAAATCTTACCGTTTTCTCCTAGTTATATCCTGCAAATATAGTGGTATTTTTTGTGGAGATGCCTTTTGTGGAGATGCCTTCACATGACATCAACACCTCTATCTGTGGTTGTACAGTAAGCTATTATCATTGGTCTTATACCGGACAATGGACCGTTCGACCACTGAATCTAGTTTTTTGTAAAATTATGTAATTTCAGTGTTTATCTCCATTAATGCGAGTGGAGTATTTAATGTAAATGTGTATATCGACATGAAAACAGATTTTAAAATCATTGTTTACTTCATTACTTTTCTCACTCCATGAAAAAGAGTTTGTAAACATGGTCAAGAATATCCATACGGTGCGTACATAATTATGCCAAGTTTATGTTTTATAAATCACGATATGTGCATGAAAAATTGCCTACGCTTGTTTCTATGCCCATTTTGTGCTTACGCAACGTTTATAAATGAGACCCCAGCTCATTTTGTATATATATATATATATATAGGCCTACACACACACACACACACACACACACACAAAATAAGTTGTATACATATCTAGAATTCAAATACAATTAGTTTATTTGTATAGTGCTTTTCACAATACATATTTCAGTACAGCTTTACAGAAAATGCATGTTTCTTTGTTACAAATAAAAAAGTAATGTCCATATGCCACAGTATTTGTACAGTTCCTAGATAATACAAATCATATAAGTACAAACCCGATTCCAAAAAAGTTGGGACACTGTACAAATTGTGAATAAAACGGAATGCAATGATGTGGAAGTTTCAAATTTCAATATTCTATTCAGAATACAACATAGATGACATATCAAATGTTTAAACTGAGAAAATGTATCATTTTAAGGGAAAAATAGGTTGATTTTAAATTACATGGCATCAACATATCTCAAAAAAGTTGGGACAAGGCCATGTTTACCACTGTGTGGCATCCCTCTTCTTTTTATAACAGTCTGCAAATGTCTGGGGACTGAGGAGACAAGTTGTTCAAGTTTAGGAATAGGAATGTTGTCCCACATTCTTGTCTAATACAGGCTTCTAGTTGCTAAACTGTCTTAGGTCTTCTTTGTCGCATCTTCCTCTTTATGATGCGCCAAATGTTTTCTATGATGAAAGATCTGGACTGCAGGCTGGTCATTTCAGTACCCGGATCCTTCTTCTACGCAGCCATGATGTTGTAATTGATGCAGTATGTGGTCTGGCATTGTCATGTTGGATAATACCTTTCAGCATTGATGGTGCCTTTCCAGATGTGTAAGCTGCCCATGCCACACGCACTCATGCAACCCCATACCATCAGAGATGCAGGCTTCTGAACTGAGCGCTGATAACAACTTGGGTTGTCCTTGTCCTCTTTAGTCCGGATGACATGGCATCCCAGTCTTCCAAAAAGAACTTCAAATTTAGATTCGTCTGACCACAGAACAGTTTCCACTTTGCCACAGTCCATTTTAAATGAGCCTTGGCCCACAGAAAACACCTGCGCTTCTGGATCATGTTTAGATATGGCTTCTTTTTTGACCTATAGAGTTTTAGCCAGCAACGGTGAATGGCACGGTGGATTGTGTTCACAGACAATGTTTTCTGGAAGTATTCCTGAGCCCACGTTGTGATTTCCATTACAGTAGCATTCCTGTATGTGATGCAGTGCCGTCTAAGGGCCCGAAGATCACGGGCATCCAGTATGGTTTTCCGGCCTTGACCCTTACGCACAGAGATTGTTCCAGATTTTGATGTTGCTCCACTATTTTTCGTCGCAGCATTGGGGGAATTGGTGATCCTCTGCCCATCTTGACTTCTGAGAGACACTGCCACTCTGAGAGGCTCTTTTTATACCCAATCATGTTGCCAGTTGACCTAATAAGTTGCAAATTGGTCCTCCAGCTGTTCCTTATATGTATATTTAACTTTTCCGGCCTCTTATTGCTACCTGTCCCAACTTTCTTGGAATGTTTAGCTCTCATGAAATCCAAAATGAGCCAATATTTGGCATGACATTTCAAAATGTCTCACTTTCAACATTTGATATGTTCTATATTCTATTGTGAATAAAATATAAGTTTATGAGATTTGTAAATTATTCCATTCCTTTTTTTAACTCACAATGTGTACAGTGTCCCAACTTCTTTGGAATCGGGTTTGTAGATTATGACTGTATTTAAGCAGAAATTATTAATACCATTAAAACAATCATTACAAGCATCTTACATAGTAGATAATTAAATATTTTACTGTCTTATGGCACTGATTTTTTTTTAAGTTGTTATACAAAGCTCTTAGACAAAAAGTTTAAATTACTGATATAGATGTATAGACAATTATTGTACTGAACACTCTATTAAAACAATTGAATTACTACAAAAACAATGCAAAAGATGTGCCACTATGCATCTTTTATTTCCTTTTGATAATTTTTGCACAAAAAAGCCAAATTAAAATTAATTTAAACCACTACCCCAAGTTGTACAAGTCTCTACTTCTAGTGCTTCCTGTACATAATATTAAATTTTCAATTCAAGTTTATTTGTATAGCGCTTTTTACGATACAAATCATTGCAAAGCAACTTTACAGAAAATTAAGTTTCTACAATATTTAGTAGTAGCTCATCAGTGGTGACTGTCAGTTCATGTGCATATGGCAGAAATGTTCAGAAAAATCAATAAAAGACGTAAACAAACAGACGATTAACACTATTACCACAATTATGCAATCAAACTTATAGCAAAAATTTGGTAGTTCTGTATGTTGTCTCTGGGTTAGCATCATCTGAGGTCCTCAGAGGGGCTGGCATCATCTCTTCTCAGGTGTTCTGGATCCAGGCTGAAGCTTGTGTAAATCCTAGTTATCACGGGATGTAAATCCAGCAGAAACAGAGAAACAAATAGAGAGAGGGGAAATATAATTAGCGTAGCTGCTGTTCCAGCCAAGTAAAATTAATTAGTTTAACCCAAGCTAAAGAATAATAATGTGCATTTGATCAGATATAACTGCAGTCCAAAATTATGAGATGCATTATTTGAATGCTTGGCCAAAGAGGTGTGTTTTTAATCTAGATTTAAACAGAGGGAGTCGTGTGTGTCTGAACCCCGAACATTATCAGGAAGGCTATTCCAGAGTTTGGGAGGACAATAGCGTGGTAGAAGACTATCTACCTCCTTTAGTGGACTTTGCTATCCTAGGTACTATCAAAAGTCCAGCGTTTTGTGACCTTGGGGGGGGGGTTGGGTTCTAGCGTGGTAGAAGACTAGTTAGGTACGCAGGAGCTAAGCCATTAAGGGCCTTATAAGTAAGTAATAATATTTTGTAACTGATACGGAACTTAATAGGAAGCCAGTGCAGAATGTAGTATTGGGGTAATATGATCATATTTTCTTGACCTGGTAAGGACTCTAGCCGCTGCATTTTGGACTACCTGTAGCTTGTTTATTGAAGATGCAGGACAACCAGCTAAGCAGCGCCTTCAATATATGTAGTCCAGCAGGAGATTACAATAGGTCCAGTCTAGAGGTCATGAGATGCATGAAACTAGCTTTTTCTGCATCAGGAACAGGTAACATGTTTTGTAGCTTGGCAATGTTTCTAAGATGGAAGAATGCTGTTTTTGTAACATGGGAAATATGATTTTCAAAAGACAAGTTACTTTCTAATATAACACCCAGACAGTACAGTACAACAGTAACAGTACAGTCGTGGCCAAAAGTTTTGAGAATTACATAAATATTAGTTTTCAAAAAGTTTGCTGCTAAACTGCTTTTAGATCCTTGTTTCAGTTGTTTCTGTGATGTAGTGAAATATAATTACAAGCACTTCATACGTTTCAAAGGCTTTTATCGACAATTACATGACATTTATGCAAAGAGTCAGTATTTGCAGTTGGCCCTTCTTTTTCCAGGACCTCTGCAATTCGACGGGTATCAGACTGGGCATGCTCTCAATCAACTTCTGGGCCAAATCCTGACTGATAGCAACCCATTCTTTCATAATAACTTCTTGGAGTTTGTCAGAATTAGTGGGTTTTTGTTTGTCCACCCGCCTCTTGAGGATTGACCACAAGTTCTCAATGGGATAAAGATCTGGGGAGTTTCCAGGCCATGGACCTAAAATTTCAACATTCTGGTCCCCGAGCCACTTAGTTATCACTTTTGCCTTATGGCACGGTGCTCCATCGTGCTGGGCAAATGCAAATGTTCTTCACCAAACTGTTGTTGGGTTGTTGGAAGAAGTTGCTGTTGGAGGGTGTTTTGGTACCATTCTTTATTCATGGCTGTGTTTTTGGGCAGAATTGTGAGTGAGCCCACTCCCTTGGATGAGAAGCAACCCCCACACATGAATGGTGTCAGGATGCTTTACTGTTGGCATGACACAGGACTGATGGTAGCGCTCACCTTTTCTTCTCCAGACAAGCCTTTTTCCAGATGCCCCAAACAATCGGAAAGGGGCTTCATCGGAGAATATGACTTTGCCCCAGTCCTCAGCAGTCCATTCACTATACTTTCTGCAGAAGATCAATCTGTCCCTGATGTTTTTTTTGGAGAGAAGTGGCTTATTTGCTGCCCTTCTTGACACCAGGCCATCTTCCAAAAGTCTTGGCCTCACTGTGCGTGCAGATGCGCTCACACCTGCCTGCTGCCATTCCTGAGCAAGCTCTGCACTGGTGGCACTCCGATCCCGCAGCTGAATCCTCTTAGGAGACGATCCTGGCGCTTGCTGGACTTTCTTGGACGCCCTGAAGCCTTCTTTACAAGAATTGAACCTCTTTCCTTGAAGTTCTTGATGAACCTATAAATTGTTGATTTAGGTGCAATCTTAGTAGCCACAATATCCTTGCCTGTGAAGCCATTTTTATGCAACGCAATGATGGCTGCACGCGTTTCTTTGCAGGTCACCATGGTTAACAATGGAAGAACAATGATTTCAAGTATCACCCTCCTTTTAAACATGTCAAGTCTGCCATTCTAAACCCAATCAGCCTGACATAATGATCTCCAGCCTTGTGCTCATCAACATTCTCACCTGAGTTAACAAGATGATCTCAGCAGGTCCTTTAATGACAGCAATGAAATGCAGTGGAAAGGTTTTTTTGGGATTAAGTTAATTTTCATGGCAAAGAAGGACTATGCAATTCATCTGATCACTCTTCATAACATTCTGGAGTATATGCAAATTGCTATTATAAAAACTTAAGCAGCAAGTTTTCCAATTTCCAATATTTATGTAATTCTCAAAACTTTTGGCCACGACTGTACATCCGTCTAATTGTAAATTGTAATCTACGAGATTCTGTGTAATGTTTTCTGGTCCAATAAGTAATATCTCTGTCTTATCTGAATTTAATAGGAGAAAATTATTGGTCATCCAATCTTTTACATTTTTAACACACTCTGTTAGCTTAGATAATTTTGAAGTTTCACCTGGTCTTGTTGAGATACAGGTCCTTCTCAAAAAATTAGCATATTGTGAAAAAGTTCATTATTTTCCATAATGTAATGATAAAAATTAAACTTTCATATATTTTAGATTCATTGCACACCAACTGAAATATTTCAGGTCTTTTATTGTTTTAATACTGATGATTTTGGCATACAGCTCATGAAAACCCAAAAATCTCAAAAAATTAGCATATTTCATCCGGCCAATAAAAGAAAAGTGTTTTTAATACAAAAAAGGTCAACCTTCAAATAATTATGTTAAGTTATGCACTCAATACTTGGTCGGGAATCCTTTTGCAGAAATGACGCTTCAATGCGGCGTGGCATGGAGGCAATCAGCCTGTGGCACTGCTGAGGTGTTATGGAGGCCCAGGATGCTTCGATAGCGGCCTAAGCTCATCCAGAGTGTTGGGTCTTGCATCTCTCAACTTTCTCTTCACAATATCCCACAGATTCTCTATGGGGTTCAGTCAGGAGAGTTGGCAGGCCAATTGAGCACAGTAATACCATGGTCAGTAAACCATTTACCAGTGGTTTTGGCACTGTGAGCAGGTGCCAGGTCGTGCTGAAAAACGAAATCTTCATCTCCATAAGCTTTTCAGCAGATGGAAGCATGAAGTGCTCCAAAATCTCCTGATAGCTAGCTGCATTGACCCTGCCCTTGATAAAACACACGTGGACCAACACCAGCAGCTGACATGGCACCCCCAGACCATCACTGACTGTGGGTACTTGACACTGGACTTCAGGCATTTTGGCATTTCCTTCTCCCCAGTCTTCCTCCAGACTCTGGCACCTTGATTTCCGAATGACATGCAAAAATTTGCTTTCATCCGAAAAAAAAAAGTACTTTGGACCACTGAGCAACAGTCCAGTGCTGCTTCTCTGTAGCCCAGGTCAGGCGCTTCTGCCGCTGTTTCTGGTTCAAAAGAACACACGCCTGTGCACGGGTGGCTCTGGATGTTTACTACTCCAGACTCAGTCCACTGCTTCCGCAGGTCCCCCAAGGTCTGGAATCGGTCCTTCTCCACATCTTCCTCAGGTTCCGGTCACCTCTTCTCGTTGTGCAGCGTTTTTTGCCACACTTTTTCCTTCCCACAGACTTCCCACTGAGGTGCCTTGATACAGCACTCTGGGAACAGCCTATTCGTTCAGAAATTTCTTTCTGTGTCTTACCCTCTCGCTTGAGTGTTTCAATGATGGCCTTCTGGACAGCAGTCAGGTCGGCAGTCTTACCCATGATTGCGGTTTTGAGTAATGAACCAGGCTGGGAGTTTTTAAAACCTCAGGAATCTTTTGCAGGTGTTTAGAGTTAATTAGTTGATTCAGATGATTAGGTTAATAGCTTGTTTAGAGAACCTTTTCATGATATGCTAATTTTTTGAGATAGGAATTTTGGGTTTTCATGAGCTGTATGCCTAAATCATCAGTATTAAAACAATAAAAGACCTGAAATATTTCAGTTGGTGTGCAATGAATCTAAAATAAAAAAAATTTAAACACAATAATAACATTAATAAAAATAAAAAACTTATCCACAATATCAAAACATCATTAGAAAGAACAATTATAAAAATATGGCTCTTGCTTATGAAGCCAGCATTTATTTGATCAACTTTAATATTGTTGAAGAATGAAATAAGAGTTTTTCCACATTCCCTAACTGTCATGAACCGGAATGCACAGAGTTAGAAAAGACAAGCGTTTGAGTTTAAAAAGTATATACATTTTATTTATTTATTTTTTTTAATAACCAAACGTTTCGCTAGATAAGACCCCCCTTCCAAGCCTCACATCAATCACAACCCATTAAACCCACACTGAAGCTGCAATTTGGACCTTCCACCTATTGAACCCCACTGAAGTCCACTATAGAAAAAAAAAAAACCCTGCAATGTTTTCCTCAAAAATAAGGACATTTTAACTCAGAAGTGAACTAATCCTTTAAGAGTTAGCACTTAAACTTTAACATTGCTAGCTCATCACTATAATTACCACACAGCAATCTTAAAAATTAATAGAATCAGTTAAAATGACTAAAGTTTAAATTAAGTAATTAAGTTTAAAATTCGTTAATTACATATAATTACAGACCTCTGGACGCTTTCTTTATGTTAGCAAGTCCTCTGATAACATAGGCCTTGGTGTTCCCAACATTACAGTCCAACACAGATCTAAGGATCAATAAAAACACCAAACCTTTAAGTTATCGAGTACACAGCATAATAAGAAATTATGTTTGACATAGACTTGTTTGGCATTGGTGGGAACACACAAAAACATCATAATAGTTTATGCCGTGGGGGAAAACAAACCATTTGAATTAATGCATGGAGACCTTGTTAGGTGCATGATCTTTACTTTTTGTTATGATTTTGTTTGATTTTTGCTTGGTGCAGTGCCGAAAAGTTGCTTCGTGGCGTTCTGTACCTCTAATAAGCAAAAAAAAAAAAAAAAAAAAAAAAAAAACCTGATCTGAAGATCTACAGGTGCCTCTCAATAAATTTGAATATCGTGGAAAAAACTCAAATTGTGAAACTTGTGTATTAAATAAATTCACCAATTCATCTCAACAAATTAGAATACTTCATAAGACCAAAAAAAAAAGTAAATAAATAAATAAGTAAAAAACATTTTTAGTGAATTGTTGGCCTTCTGGAAAGTACATTTACTGTACATGTACTCAATACTTGGTAGGGGCTCCTTTTGCTTTAATTACTGCCTCAGTTCGGCGTGGCATGGAGGTGATCAGTGTGTGGCACTGCTGAGGTGGTCTGGAAGCCCAGGTTTCTTTGACAGTGGCCTTCAGCTCATCTGCAGTGTTTGGTCTCTTGTTTCTCCTCTTCCTCTTGACAGTACTCCATAGACTCTCTCTGGGGTTCAGGTCTGGTGAGTTTGCTGGCCAGTCAAGCACATCAACACCATGGTCGTTTAACCAAAGTTTGGTGCTTTTGGCAGTGTGGGCAGGTGCCAAATCCTGCTGGAAAATGAAATCAGCATCTTCAAAAAGCTGGTCAGCAGAAGGAAGCATGAAGTGCTCCAAAATTTCTTGGTAAACGGGTGCAGTGACTTTGGTTTTCAAAAAACACAATGGACCAACACCAGCAGATGACATTATACCCCAAATCATCACAGACTGTGGAAACTTAACACTGGACTTCAAGCAAATTGGGCTATGAGCTTCTCCACCCTTCCTCCAGACTCTAGGACCTTGGTTTCCAAATGAAATACAAAACCTGCTCTCATCTGAAAAGAGGACTTTGGACCACTGGGCAACAGTTCAGTTCTTCTCCTTCTTAGCCAAGATAATAACAACCTTATCCTGTCTGTGGTTCAGGAGTGGCTTAACAAGAGGATTATGACAACTGTAGCCAAATTCCTCGACACGTCTGTGTGTGGTGGCTCTTGATGCCTTGACCTCAGCCTCAGTCCATTCCTTGTGAAGTTCACTCAGATTCTTGAATCGATTTTGCTTGACAATCCTCATAAGGCTGCGGTTCTCTCGATTGGTTGTGCATCTTTTTCTTCCACACTTTTTCCTTCCACTCAACTCTCTGTTAACATGTCAGATTCAAGAGAGCATTTTGAAGGCTCAGGAAACCTTTGCAGGTGTTTTGAGTTGATTAGCTGATTGGCATGTCACCATATTAAACATAAAAAAATCAACTAATCAATTCAAAAAGGTTTCCTGAGCCTTCAAAATGGTCTCTCAGTCTGGTTCTACTAGGCTGGTTCGCTAGTCTGTGTGCACTGAATTTAGTTAATACGAGAATATCAAAAAACTATACTAAAGAATAAAAAAAACAAAAATAACAAACACATTCACAATAACAGACAAACAAATATAGAATAACGCTGCACATTTCAAGGCACTTCAGTGGACCTTAATGTTACCGGTTTTGTCAATGTTAAAAAAAGGTTTATAAGAAAGTACAACAGGCTTTTACTCAAGTCTTTATCACTTTATAAAATTAAGCAAAACAAAATGACAAAATGTTTACTTTCAAAAGTCATCTCGTTCTCGTACAGGCTTGTAGTAAGCGATCTCTTGCTCAATTAGTTAGCAAAATCATTGGGAAACGACACCTCTGGCCATTCCGTTGGGTTGTTTGTCCAGTCACAGATACCGTACATACAGTCCAACCCAATACGGCTCAGTTTTTATACGTAAGTTGCTCTGTCAAGCGGCAGAAATTATTTTAAGTAGGCCATTTTGAGTCTGAATATAAGTTATCTATCTCTCAGAAATGGGCTTGACTTACCCTGCTTTCTTGGATTTGACAAACCTCCCCTTCTGAAACAGAAAACCCAGAGGTTCCCTTATTTCAGTGTTAACATATTCAGAGTTTTCACTAAACCTCCTTTCTGAAACGGTCCTCTGATCGCAAACAGAAGAGTAGAAACATCACAGCGTCTCGTGCGCTACTCTACGCACCTCCCCTTACTCTGAAAACACCTGATCTATTTTTAGAGTTTACATAAAAAAATAAATATAAAAAAAAGGGAGTCACTGACAATTTTGTGACCGGTAGGATTCAGCTTATGGCACTTGATTTCTGTGGAAATTCAGTGAAATAGAGGCTGGAATGTGACTGGTAATCAAGGCACACATGGTCCAAGTTGACCATTAGGCTTTCTCCAGTCGTAGAGCCGCGGAGGTTGTATCTCTCAATAATAAGTCCATCTCTAGAGTCCAAACACTGAACTCAACAGTGAATGGATGGCTGATCCAGTGCTCTGCTGATATACTGGTTTCAGCAGATACTTGACTCATAATGTGAGTAAAATTTTCTGATATCTGTCACAGGCACCAAATGGCCGGATTAAAAACACGGACATGTAATGAAGTAAATGGGCTTGTAGGTAGGGTTGTAGTACTCAAGACTGGTCTCAAGACCATTTTTGGAGTGCTGGTCTTGATGTGATCTTGGCTACCACACTAGATGTTGGATTCTGAAACATCTAAAGCACTGAAATGTCTGAGATTGTTACTCCATGAATGAAGCATGTTTCCTCCATCAGCTGGGGCGTCCTGTTCTCTCATCCTCGAGACTTCACTCCCGTCTGCACCACTGAACTCGGCAGGGCGGCTCAGCTCAGTCCTGAGTTCAGCAAGCGTAACGTGAAGCTGATGGCGCTCTCTGTCGACAGCCTGGAGCAGCATCACAGCTGGAGCAAGGTTTGGCTCTGTCAGTCTGAAGTGTGTGCTTCTGTGAGATGAACTGGTAATGAGTCCCGATGCCTGATTTCAGGACATCATGGCTTACAATAACACGGAGCCTGGGAGCGAGTTTCCCTTTCCCATCATAGCGGATGATCGGCGGGAGCTGGTGGAGACACTGGGGATGCTGGACCCGGAGGAGAAGGACCAGAGCGGGATGCCACTCAGTGCCAGATGTGTAAGTGCAGAATTCATGAATACAGGTTTAGAATAGGGCTGGAAATTAATGTGGAAAGAGTTTTGGGCTTTTCTTTTTCCAACAAGGGTCAGTGAACATAAACATGTAAAGAACGTGTTTGTCCAGCTCAGGAGATCAAACTAATCAGGGTAAGACAGGATAAGATAACCCCCCACCTTGATTTTTTTCTCTTGACCGTAGACAGCATAAAATCTCATTTTAGCACTTGATGAATGTTTATGCTATTTTTAATTTCATCAGTGAGATTGAAAATAGTGATCTATGACATTGTATTATGCTGAATATCTAAGTTTTTTGTGTCTATTTGTTACTGAGGGATCTGCAGACACATCAGTGTTTTTAGATTTGTGGAGTGAAAATTATAGTTTTTACTTTGAGGTAAACAGATAAAATCAGACCCTTGGGGTAAGATGGGCCGCCAGAAGTGGCATGTTATTTTTACATTTAATACTTAGTGCAATTCATGTGATTATTTAATATTTCCATGAATTAGATGTACAACTCAGACATCGTCACTTCATTAACACCTAAAGGTTAACTGAGTGAAATCATAAAATTTCCATTCATAGTGTGGCTATTAAAACACTACTTTAAATAGAATAGCTGATTGAATATTTTACATTATTGACACTATATAAATATCTCATTCTGTAAAAGTTTAATCAAATTTGATAAATTAGCACTGAATGAGCTCTGAACGTGTGTGTTCTTCACTCAGGTGTTTGTGATCGGCCCGGACAAGAAGTTAAAGCTCTCCATTCTCTATCCAGCAACAACAGGACGAAACTTTGACGAGATTCTGCGTGTCATTGACTCGTTACAGTTAACGGCACACAACCGCGTGGCTACGCCTGTGGACTGGAGGGTGAGGAGCGTCTGTTTGGAGATTGATCAGTGCTGTGTTGATTCTTCCGTCTGTGTGTAATGTGTGTTGGTCTGCTCTGAACCTGGAAACAGTGTGATGGTGCCACCCAGCATCCCTGAGACGGAGGCCGCGACGCTCTTCCCCGCCGGAGTCTACACCAAAGACCTGCCGTCTGGGAAGAAATACCTGCGCTACACACCACAACCCAACACACATCAGCAGTGATCTACAGACGGAGAACTGGAGATGAGCTGATGATCGGAAATAAGAAGGCAAAGTCCTCACAGCTTTGTTTTTAATGCTTTATTTTAAGTGTGAATTACTGTTTCAGTTACACTTACAGGCACATACATTTTCTAGAAATGAAAATTTGTCATTAATTTACACACCCTCAAGCCATCCAAGATGTAGGTGACTTTTTCCTCGGCTGCCCATTTTTTAGAATTAAAAAAAAGCATATCGAAGGAGTACCTGATATATTGAGGTCTTATGAAGTGAAACAATCAGTCTGTGGAAGAAACTGAACGTTATTTAGAACATTATTATTACCTGTAATCCAGAACCCCAGACAAACGGTCTGGAGGGATGTCCGGTCCACAAATGAATCATTCTTTTGAACCGGTTCTTTTTGGTGAACAAGTTCAGACTGTAGTGTCTGAAACAGTTCATGGCTCGAGCAGCACAGATCTACAAGTCACTTTCAGACGCCTGAAAGTCTCTCTGACTGGAAATGAGCTGAAACAGCGGCGTATCTGATCCTGTGATGAATGAACTGATTCAGTGCTCCAGTTCCTCCGACAGTCGAACCGATGAGCCGCTGATATAAGCATGTGTGAACTGAGAGCTGGAATGAAGGAGAGAAATGAACGTTTTTATGATTTCTCACTGTTTATGTAAAAAGGTGAAATGATGAAGACTAGTTTACTCACTTTATATGCTTTGGACAAGTAAAACATCCACGTTTCACAGCATTATTGTGTGCTTTAATAATATAATTGCGTATACATCACGTCATTGTGTGATTACATAAACAAACTAGAGAACTGAACCAGTTCACTGAAACAAACTGTCTGAAAGAACCAGTTGGCAGAAAAGAATCAGATTTCCCTGTTTGCCTGAGGCTCTGGATTACAGGTAATAATAATGTTGTAAATTATCTTCAGTTTCTTGCACAGACCGATCGTTTTGCTTCTTAAGACCTCCATATGTCATCAGGAGCCACAGGGATTCATGTTGTGTTGCCTGATGTGCTTTTTTGACTCAGAGTGACGGTAGCCATTGACTTGCACTGTATGAATCACCGAAGACCACGACTTTAGCTAAACATCATCTTTAGTGTTCTGCTGAAGAAAATAAGTCAGCAACATCTTAGCTGGCTTGAGGATGAGTAAACTAACACAAATGTTCATTTATGGGGGGAATTAATCCTGTAATGTCAACATTTTCCAAAAACAAACAAACAAACAAACAAAACCAATTCTAAATTGTATTTTTAAATTTTCAGTAATGAATGATTTATTAAATCTAAGTATATACCAAGTTAGTATTTTAAGCATTTTTACATTTATTCCAAAATAACTGTAAGAACAAAGTGACAAATTTCAATATCATGTTTATTTTATTTGTGAACTAATGTTCAGTTTTTAAAACCCACACACAAATAAATCATGTTAAACTAATCTTTAAAAAAGACTTGGTTCCTCTTCCTCTTTTACCTGAAGTGGTTTTAACAGATTTCATCTGTGTGATATTTAGGTGTACAAACCCGATTCCAAATTGTGAATAAAAACAGAATGCAATGATGTGGAAGTTTCAAATTTCAATATTTTATTCAGAATACAACATAGATGACATCAAATCATTAAACTGAGAAAATGTATCATTTTAATGGAAAAAATAAGTTGATTTTAAATTTCATGGCACCAACACATCTCAAAAAAGTTGGGACAAGGCCATGTTTACCAGTGTGTGGCATCCCCTCTTCTTTCTATAACAGTCTGCAAACGTCTGGAGACTGAGGAGACAAGTTGCTCAAGTTTAGGAATAGCAATGTTGTCCCATTCTTGTCTAATACAGGCTTCTAGTTGCTCAACTGTCTTAGGTCTTCTTTGTCACATCTTTCTCTTTATGATGTGCCAAATGTTTTCTATGGTGAAAGATCTGGACTGCAGGCTAGCCATTTCAGTACCCGGATCCTTCTTCTACGCAGCCATGATGTTGTAATTGATGCAGTATGTGGTCTGGCATTGTCATGTTGGAAAATGCAAGGTCTTCCCTGAAAGAGAGACGACGTCTGGATGGGAGCGTATGTTGTTCTAGAATTTGGATACACCTTTCAGCATTGATGGAGCCTTTCCAGATGTGTAAGCTGCCCATGCCACACACACTCATGCAACCCCATGCCATCAGAGATGCAGGCTTCTGAACTGAGCGCTGATAACAACTTGGATTGCCCTTGTCCTCTTTAGTCCGGATGACATGGCGTCACAGTTTTCCAAAAAGAACTTCAAATTTTAATTCATCTGACCACAGAACAGTTTTCCACTTTGCCACAGTCCATTTTAAATGACCCTTGGCCCAGAGAAAACGCCTGCGCTTCTGGATCATGTTTAGATATGGCTTCTTTTCTGACCTATAGAGTTTTAGCCGGCAACGGTGAATGGCACGGTGGATTGTGTTCTCCAACAATGTTTTCTGGAAGTATTCCTGAGCCCACGTTGTGATTTCCATTACAGTAGCATTTTATACCCAATCATGTTGACAGTTGATCTAATAAGTTGCAAATTGGTCCTACAGCTGTTCCTTATATGTACATTTAACTTTTCCGGCCTCTTATTGCTACCTGTCCCAACTTTTTTGGAATGTGTAGCGCTCATGAAATCCAAAATGAGACAATATTTGGCATGACATTTCAAAATGTCTCACTTTCAGCATTTGATATGTTCTATATTCTATTGTGAATAAAAAATAAGTTTATGAGATTTGTAAACTATTCCATTCCTTTTTTACTCACAATTTGTACAGTGTCCCAACTTTTTTGGAATCAGGTTTGTAAAAGGCTGAACCCTTAGAGTACTATCAGTATTTGTGTGTTCAGTAAAAACATTTCCTGGATTAAGGATCCTGGTGTTGTTTGTCATCTGAAGCTGTCTTCAGCTCAAGGATCTCAGTGTTTAATCTTGCTCTTCAGAAAGCGTCTGCCTGTCAAACAGCTTCGGCCTCCATCAGCGCCACACACTCCTTCTGATGATCATAGAGCCGCAGAAACACAGCGTACTTCCTCCTGTAGAAGCTTTACACAGACCAACATTCATTCTTACTATTATAGACACTGATGCACAGGAATCCTGAGATATGAGTGTATTGGTACTGACACAGAATAGAATAATGAGAAGCATGACCTCATCACAGAACCTTACCTCTCGAGTTCAGAGTTTGGTCTGACCACATGCCCGATTCTGGTCATTCTCCTCATTGCTTCCTAGAAAGACACCAGAATGTTCCTTTGGCAAGTCACATTTATTCCTAAAGTGCTTTATATAATACGGATACAATACAGCATCACAGAAATAAACAGAAAAAAATACATATATTTATACAAATATTGGATATTTATCAGTATAATGGATTTGTGCATTAAGTCTTAAAATGACAGCAGCCTCATACGCCTGTTCTCGGTGTTAATCAGATTAAACTAACGGCAAAAGAAGAATCACTCACTGCTTGGAACTCTGTGTATATATTAACTTCACATAGTAATACAGTTTCACAAGCACTGTAAAGTACTGTTTATTTAATCTTTATCATTGTTCTATTGCATTTATTTGTGCTATTTTTAGCATTTCTTATTTTATTACTGACTTCACTTGTCTTGAGTTTAATGTTTGATCTTTATTGTAGTCATGCCAGTATTAGTTTGTGTCGTGATCCTAAATTGGAAATGAGAATTGAAGAATTTCACTGTTTTCTAAAATGTTGGTAGCGTAAGGTCACACAGGTCAAAAACAGTGAAATAACAATAACTTATTTATTTATGATCTACTGGCCTGACCAATCCTCAGTGTTGAGCCAATGCTTTTGTTTTTTAGCTAATTAACAGTAAAGAATAAAGTTGAATATTGTCTGGAATTCTTTCCCTTTCTCTCTAAAAAACTGCATGAAGCACCAGATAAGAGTACGAGCCCGAGCCACTAAACCCTCAACACTGATCAAGACTGAATGATGTTTTCAGATGTGCCTTCGGTGGGACACTTCATGCTGAGAACCGGACCTCAGCTGTCAACTCAATAATCTCAGATATACATAAGTCATGTCACTCTGCGGCCATCTTTAAAATGCCTCCTGCAAGTGCAGCTCCTCGCTCTCTGAATGGGGAAACATCAAATTCTCTGAAACTGTACACCAAGCTGACAATTATGTTTCATATTTGAAATCACCAATGAAATCTGACTTTCTCATAAATGTTTTTTTTTTCCAGGAGGTGTTAAAAAAGCTTATTATTCAGGCTAGATCAGCTGGTGCGCATGTGCAGTCCTAGCGCCTTTCTATAGACCCCTTAAAAGTTTGTAAACATTGCAACGTCTCCGGGTGGGCGGGGCTTAGCTGGAGGCAAAATGAGGCGCGGACGCAATGTAGACAAGCGTAAACTAGCACGTTTTTAGGAGGGATTTATTAAACATGGATGCAGAAGAAGGTTCGGAACTGTCCGAATATGTACAGTCACTGACTCTGCGGGACCGTGACAAAAAAAATTATAATAAAAAAAGTGTGAGTTAGCATACATTTATCAATTAATTCAGCTGATCACTCAGTTCACTGACCAAAATATAATGACGAGTGGATAACATTACAGTAGCCTAATTTATTTATTTATTTATTTTTAGCTAAGCCTGGTGTAGTTCTTGTATCTTATTCTCATTGGAAACATTTTAACCAGGTTTTGGATATTTCCTAGACAACATATGAATTACTTTCGGGTGGTTTGGGGAATTTTGTCAAGGCTTATTTTCTAATGTAACCTATCGC